>NW_027616660.1:0-219000 GCF_964187855.1 Myxine glutinosa | reverse complement strand
AAAAACTACTTTTCGCACTTGTGTTAGTGTTGAAAAACCACTTTTTGCACTTGTGTTAGTGTTGAAAAACCACTTTTCGCACTTGTGTTGGTGCAGGAAACCACTTTTGCACTTGTATTAGTGTTGAAAAACCACTTTTCGCACTTGTGTTAGTGTTGAAAAACCACTTTTTGCACTTGTGTTGGTGCAGGAAACCACTTTTGCACTTGTATTGGTGTGGAAAAAACACTTTTTGCACTTGTGATAGTGTTGAAAAACCACTTTTTGCACTTGTGTTAGTGTTGAAAAACCACTTTTCGCACTTGTGTTGGTGCATGAAACCACTTTTGCACTTGTATTAGTGTGGAAAAACCACTTTTCGCACTTGTGTTGGTGCATGAAACCACTTTTGCACTTGTATTAGTGTGGAAAAAACACTTTTCGCACTTGTGTTAGTGTTGAAAAACCACTTTTTGCACTTGTGGTGTTGAAAAACTACTTTTCACACTTGTGTTAGTGCAGGAAACCACTTTTGCACTTGTATTTGTGTGGAAAAACCACTTTTCGCACTTGTGTTAGTGTTGAAAAACCACTTTTCGCACTTGTGTTAGTGTTGAAAAACCACTTTTCGCACTTGTGTTAGTGTTGAAAAACCACTTTTCGCACTTGTGTTGGTGGAGGAAACCACTTTTGCATTTGTATTAGTGTGGAAAAAACACTTTTCGCACTTGTGTTAGTGTTGAAAAACCACTTTTTGCACTTGTGTTGGTGCAGGAAACCACTTTTGCACTTGTATTAGTGTGGAAAAAACACTTTTCACACTTGTGTTAGTGTTGAAAAACCACTTTTCGCACTTGGGTAAGTGTTGAAAAAACACTTTTCGCACTTGTGTAGGTGCATGAAACCACTTTTGCACTTGTATTAGTGTGGAAAAACCACTTTTCGCAATTGTGTTAGTGTTGAAAAACCACTTTTCGCACTTGTGTTAGTGTTGAAAAACCACTTTTCGCACTTGTGTTAGTGTTGAAAAACCACTTTTCGCACTTGTGTTGGTGCAGGAAACCACTTTTGCACTTGTATTAGTGTGGAAAAAACACTTTTCGCACTTGTGTTAGTGTTGAAAAACCACTTTTCGCACTTGTGTTAGTGTTGAAAAACCACTTTTTGCACTTGTATTAGTGTGGAAAAACCACTTTTCGCACTTGTGTTAGTGTTGAAAAACCACTTTTCGCACTTGTGTTATTGTTGAAAAACCACTTTTCGCACTTGTGTTAGTGTTGAAAAACCACTTTTCGCACTTGTGTTGGTGCAGGAAACCACTTTTGCACCTGTATTAGTGTGGAAAAACCACTTTTCGCACTTGTGTTGGTGTAGGAAACCACTTTTGCACTTGTATTAGTGTGGAAAAAACACTTTTCGCACTTGTGTTAGTGTTGAAAAACCACTTTTTGCACTTGTGTTAGTGTTGAAAAACTACTTTTCACACTTGTGTTAGTGCAGGAAACCACTTTTGCACTTGTATTTGTGTGGAAAAACCACTTTTCGCACTTGTGTTAGTGTTGAAAAACCACTTTTCGCACTTGTGTTAGTGTTGAAAAACCACTTTTCGCACTTGTGTTAGTGATGAAAAACCACTTTTCGCACTTGTGTTGGTGGAGGAAACCACTTTTGCACTTGTATTAGTGTGGAAAAAACACTTTTCGCAATTGTGTTAGTGTTGAAAAACCACTTTTTGCACTTGTGTTAGTGTGGAAAAACCACTTTTTGCACTTGTGTTGGTGCAGGAAACCACTTTTGCACTTGTATTAGTGTGGAAAAAACACTTTTCGCACTTGTGTTAGTGTTGAAAAACCACTTTTTGCACTTGTGGTAGTGTTGAAAAACCACTTTTCGCACTTGTGTTGGTGCAGGAAACCACTTTTGCACTTGTATTAGTGTTGAAAAACCACTTTTCGCACTTGTGTTAGTGTTGAAAAACCACTTTTCGCACTTGTGTTGGTGCAGGAAACCACTTTTGCACTTGTATTAGTGTGGAAAAACCACTTTTCGCACTTGTGTTAGTGTTGAAAAACCACTTTTCGCACTTGTGTTATTGTTGAAAAACCACTTTTCGCACTTGTGTTAGTGTTGAAAAACCACTTTTCGCACTTGTGTTGGTGCAGGAAACCACTTTTGCACTTGTTTTAGTGTGGAAAAAACACTTTTCACACTTGTGTTAGTGTTGAAAAACCACTTTTCGCACTTGTGTAAGTGTTGAAAAAACACTTTTCGCACTTGTGTTGGTGCAGGAAACCACTTTTGCACTTGTATTAGTGTGGAAAAACCACTTTTCGCACTTGTGTTAGTGTTGAAAAACCACTTTTCGCACTTGTGTTAGTGTTGAAAAACCACTTTTCACACTTGTGTTAGTGTTGAAAAACCACTTTTCGCACTTGTGTTGGTGCAGGAAACCACTTTTACACTTGTATTAGTGTGGAAAAAACACTTTTCACACTTGTGTTAGTGTTGAAAAAACACTTCTCGCACTTGTGTAAGTGTTGAAAAAACACTTTTCGCACTTGTGTTGGTGCATGAAACCACTTTTGCACTTGTATTAGTGTGGAAAAACCACTTTTCGCACTTGTGTTAGTGTTGAAAAACCACTTTTCGCACTTGTGTTAGTGTTCAAAAACCACTTTTTGCACTTGTGTTAGTGTGGAAAAACCACTTTTTGCACTTGTGTTGGTGCAGGAAACCACTTTTGCACTTGTATTAGTGTGGAAAAACCACTTTTCGCACTTGTGTTAGTGTTGAAAAACCACTTTTCGCACTTGTATTAGTGTTGAAAAACCACTTTTCGCACTTGTGTTAGTGTTGAAAAACCACTTTTCGCACTTGTGTTGGTGCAGGAAACCACGTTTGCACTTGTATTTGTGTGGAAAAAACACTTTTCGTACTTGTGTTAGTGTTGAAAAACACTTTTCGCACTTGTGTTAGTTTTGAAAAACCACTTTTCGCACTTGTGTTGGTGCAGGAAACCACTTTTGCACTTGTATTAGTGTGGAAAAACCACTTTTCGCACTTGTGTTAGTGTTGAAAAACCACTTTTCGCACTTGTGTTAGTGTTGAAAAACCACTTTTTGCACTTTTATTAGTGTTGAAAAACCACTTTTCGCACTTGTGTTGGTGCAGGAAACCACTTTTGCACTTGTATTAGTGTGGAAAAAACACTTCACACTTGTGTTAGTGTTGAAAAACCACTTTTCGCACTTGTGTTGGTGCAGGAAACCACTTTTTGCACTTGTATTAGTGTTGAAAAACCACTTTTCGCACTTGTGTTAGTGTTGAAAAACCACTTTTTGCACTTGTGTTGGTGCAGGAAACCACTTTTGCACTTGTATTGGTGTGGAAAAAACACTTTTTGCACTTGTGATAGTGTTGAAAAACCACTTTTTGTACTTGTGTTAGTGTTGAAAAACCACTTTTCGCACTTGTGTTGGTGCATGAAACCACTTTTGCACTTGTATTAGTGTGGAAAAACCACTTTTCGCACTTGTGTTGGTGCATGAAACCACTTTTGCACTTGTATTAGTGTGGAAAAAACACTTTTCGCACTTGTGTTAGTGTTGAAAAACCACTTTTTGCACTTGTGGTGTTGAAAAACTACTTTTCACACTTGTGTTAGTGCAGGAAACCACTTTTGCACTTGTATTTGTGTGGAAAAACCACTTTTCGCACTTGTGTTAGTGTTGAAAAACCACTTTTCGCACTTGTGTTAGTGTTGAAAAACCACTTTTCGCACTTGTGTTAGTGTTGAAAAACCACTTTTCGCACTTGTGTTGGTGGAGGAAACCACTTTTGCATTTGTATTAGTGTGGAAAAAACACTTTTCGCACTTGTGTTAGTGTTGAAAAACCACTTTTTGCACTTGTGTTGGTGCAGGAAACCACTTTTGCACTTGTATTAGTGTGGAAAAAACACTTTTCACACTTGTGTTAGTGTTGAAAAACCACTTTTCGCACTTGGGTAAGTGTTGAAAAAACACTTTTCGCACTTGTGTAGGTGCATGAAACCACTTTTGCACTTGTATTAGTGTGGAAAAACCACTTTTCGCAATTGTGTTAGTGTTGAAAAACCACTTTTCGCACTTGTGTTAGTGTTGAAAAACCACTTTTCGCACTTGTGTTAGTGTTGAAAAACCACTTTTCGCACTTGTGTTGGTGCAGGAAACCACTTTTGCACTTGTATTAGTGTGGAAAAAACACTTTTCGCACTTGTGTTAGTGTTGAAAAACCACTTTTCGCACTTGTGTTAGTGTTGAAAAACCACTTTTTGCACTTGTATTAGTGTGGAAAAACCACTTTTCGCACTTGTGTTAGTGTTGAAAAACCACTTTTCGCACTTGTGTTATTGTTGAAAAACCACTTTTCGCACTTGTGTTAGTGTTGAAAAACCACTTTTCGCACTTGTGTTGGTGCAGGAAACCACTTTTGCACCTGTATTAGTGTGGAAAAACCACTTTTCGCACTTGTGTTGGTGTAGGAAACCACTTTTGCACTTGTATTAGTGTGGAAAAAACACTTTTCGCACTTGTGTTAGTGTTGAAAAACCACTTTTTGCACTTGTGTTAGTGTTGAAAAACTACTTTTCACACTTGTGTTAGTGCAGGAAACCACTTTTGCACTTGTATTTGTGTGGAAAAACCACTTTTCGCACTTGTGTTAGTGTTGAAAAACCACTTTTCGCACTTGTGTTAGTGTTGAAAAACCACTTTTCGCACTTGTGTTAGTGATGAAAAACCACTTTTCGCACTTGTGTTGGTGGAGGAAACCACTTTTGCACTTGTATTAGTGTGGAAAAAACACTTTTCGCAATTGTGTTAGTGTTGAAAAACCACTTTTTGCACTTGTGTTAGTGTGGAAAAACCACTTTTTGCACTTGTGTTGGTGCAGGAAACCACTTTTGCACTTGTATTAGTGTGGAAAAAACACTTTTCGCACTTGTGTTAGTGTTGAAAAACCACTTTTTGCACTTGTGGTAGTGTTGAAAAACCACTTTTCGCACTTGTGTTGGTGCAGGAAACCACTTTTGCACTTGTATTAGTGTTGAAAAACCACTTTTCGCACTTGTGTTAGTGTTGAAAAACCACTTTTCGCACTTGTGTTGGTGCAGGAAACCACTTTTGCACTTGTATTAGTGTGGAAAAACCACTTTTCGCACTTGTGTTAGTGTTGAAAAACCACTTTTCGCACTTGTGTTATTGTTGAAAAACCACTTTTCGCACTTGTGTTAGTGTTGAAAAACCACTTTTCGCACTTGTGTTGGTGCAGGAAACCACTTTTGCACTTGTTTTAGTGTGGAAAAAACACTTTTCACACTTGTGTTAGTGTTGAAAAACCACTTTTCGCACTTGTGTAAGTGTTGAAAAAACACTTTTCGCACTTGTGTTGGTGCAGGAAACCACTTTTGCACTTGTATTAGTGTGGAAAAACCACTTTTCGCACTTGTGTTAGTGTTGAAAAACCACTTTTCGCACTTGTGTTAGTGTTGAAAAACCACTTTTCACACTTGTGTTAGTGTTGAAAAACCACTTTTCGCACTTGTGTTGGTGCAGGAAACCACTTTTACACTTGTATTAGTGTGGAAAAAACACTTTTCACACTTGTGTTAGTGTTGAAAAAACACTTCTCGCACTTGTGTAAGTGTTGAAAAAACACTTTTCGCACTTGTGTTGGTGCATGAAACCACTTTTGCACTTGTATTAGTGTGGAAAAACCACTTTTCGCACTTGTGTTAGTGTTGAAAAACCACTTTTCGCACTTGTGTTAGTGTTCAAAAACCACTTTTTGCACTTGTGTTAGTGTGGAAAAACCACTTTTTGCACTTGTGTTGGTGCAGGAAACCACTTTTGCACTTGTATTAGTGTGGAAAAACCACTTTTCGCACTTGTGTTAGTGTTGAAAAACCACTTTTCGCACTTGTATTAGTGTTGAAAAACCACTTTTCGCACTTGTGTTAGTGTTGAAAAACCACTTTTCGCACTTGTGTTGGTGCAGGAAACCACGTTTGCACTTGTATTTGTGTGGAAAAAACACTTTTCGTACTTGTGTTAGTGTTGAAAAACCACTTTTCGCACTTGTGTTAGTTTTGAAAAACCACTTTTCGCACTTGTGTTGGTGCAGGAAACCACTTTTGCACTTGTATTAGTGTGGAAAAACCACTTTTCGCACTTGTGTTAGTGTTGAAAAACCACTTTTCGCACTTGTGTTAGTGTTGAAAAACCACTTTTTGCACTTTTATTAGTGTTGAAAAACCACTTTTCGCACTTGTGTTGGTGCAGGAAACCACTTTTGCACTTGTATTAGTGTGGAAAAAACACTTCACACTTGTGTTAGTGTTGAAAAACTACTTTTCGCACTTGTGTTAGTGTTGAAAAACCACTTTTTGCACTTGTGTTAGTGTTGAAAAACCACTTTTCGCACTTGTGTTGGTGCAGGAAACCACTTTTGCACTTGTATTAGTGTTGAAAAACCACTTTTCGCACTTGTGTTAGTGTTGAAAAACCACTTTTTGCACTTGTGTTGGTGCAGGAAACCACTTTTGCACTTGTTTTAGTGTGGAAAAAACACTTTTCACACTTGTGTTAGTGTTGAAAAACCACTTTTCGCACTTGTGTAGGTGTTGAAAAAAACACTTTTCGCACTTGTGTTGGTGCAGGAAACCACTTTTGCACTTGTATTAGTGTGGAAAAACCACTTTTCGCACTTGTGTTAGTGTTGAAAAACCACTTTTCGCACTTGTGTTAGTGTTGAAAAACCACTTTTCGCACTTGTGTTAGTGTTGAAAAACCACTTTTCGCACTTGTGTTGGTGCAGGAAACCACTTTTACACTTGTATTAGTGTGGAAAAAACACTTTTCACACTTGTGTTAGTGTTGAAAAAACACTTCTCGCACTTGTGTAAGTGTTGAAAAAACACTTTTCGCACTTGTGTTGGTGCATGAAACCACTTTTGCACTTGTATTAGTGTGGAAAAACCACTTTTCGCACTTGTGTTAGTGTTGAAAAACCACTTTTCGCACTTGTGTTAGTGTTCAAAAACCACTTTTTGCACTTGTGTTAGTGTGGAAAAACCACTTTTTGCACTTGTGTTGGTGCAGGAAACCACTTTTGCACTTGTATTAGTGTGGAAAAACCACTTTTCGCACTTGTGTTAGTGTTGAAAAACCACTTTTCGCACTTGTGTTAGTGTTGAAAAACCACTTTTCGCACTTGTGTTAGTGTTGAAAAACCACTTTTCGCACTTGTGTTGGTGCAGGAAACCACGTTTGCACTTGTATTTGTGTGGAAAAAACACTTTTCGTACTTGTGTTAGTGTTGAAAAACCACTTTTCGCACTTGTGTTAGTTTTGAAAAACCACTTTTCGCACTTGTGTTGGTGCAGGAAACCACTTTTGCACTTGTATTAGTGTGGAAAAAACACTTTTTGCACTTGTGATAGTGTTGAAAACCACTTTTTGCACTTGTGTTAGTGTTGAAAAACCACTTTTCGCACTTGTGTTAGTGTGGAAAAACACTTTTTGCACTTGTGTTGGTGCAGGAAACCACTTTTGCACTTGTATTAGTGTGGAAAAACCACTTTTCGCACTTGTGTTAGTGTTGAAAAACCACTTTTCGCACTTGTGTTAGTGTTGAAAAACCACTTTTTGCACTTTTATTAGTGTTGAAAAACCACTTTTCGCACTTGTGTTGGTGCAGGAAACCACTTTTGCACTTGTATTAGTGTGGAAAAAACACTTCACACTTGTGTTAGTGTTGAAAAACTACTTTTCGCACTTGTGTTAGTGTTGAAAAACCACTTTTTGCACTTGTGTTAGTGTTGAAAAACCACTTTTCGCACTTGTGTTGGTGCAGGAAACCACTTTTGCACTTGTATTAGTGTTGAAAAACCACTTTTCGCACTTGTGTTAGTGTTGAAAAACCACTTTTTGCACTTGTGTTGGTGCAGGAAACCACTTTTGCACTTGTATTAGTGTGGAAAAAACACTTTTTGCACTTGTGATAGTGTTGAAAAACCACTTTTTGCACTTGTGTTAGTGTTGAAAAACCACTTTTCGCACTTGTGTTGGTGCATGAAACCACTTTTGCACTTGTATTAGTGTGGAAAAACCACTTCTCGCACTTGTGTTGGTGCATGAAACCACTTTTGCACTTGTATTAGTGTGGAAAAAACACTTTTCGCACTTGTGTTAGTGTTGAAAAACCACTTTTTGCACTTGTGGTGTTGAAAAACTACTTTTCACACTTGTGTTAGTGCAGGAAACCACTTTTGCACTTGTATTTGTGTGGGAAAACCACTTTTCGCACTTGTGTTAGTGTTGAAAAACCACTTTTCGCACTTGTGTTAGTGTTGAAAAACCACTTTTCGCACTTGTGTTAGTGTTGAAAAACCACTTTTCGCACTTGTGTTGGTGGAGGAAACCACTTTTGCACTTGTATTAGTGTGGAAAAAACACTTTTCGCACTTGTGTTAGTGTTGAAAAACCACTTTTTGCACTTGTGTTAGTGTTGAAAAACCACTTTTCGCACTTGTGTTGGTGCAGGAAACCACTTTTGCACTTGTATTAGTGTGGAAAAAACACTTTTCACACTTGTGTTAGTGTTGAAAAACCACTTTTCGCACTTGTGTTAGTATTGAAAAACCACTTTTCGCACTTGTGTTGGTGCAGGAAACCACTTTTGCACTTGTATTAGTGTGGAAAAACTACTTTTCGCACTTGTGGTAGTGTTGAAAAACCACTTTTCGCACTTGTGTTAGTGTTGAAAAACCACTTTTCGCACTTGTGTTAGTGTTGAAAAACCACTTTTCGCACTTGTGTTGGTGCAGGAAACCACTTTTGCACTTGTTTTAGTGTGGAAAAAACACTTTTCACACTTGTGTTAGTGTTGAAAAACCACTTTTCGCACTTGTGTAAGTGTTGAAAAAACACTTTTCGCACTTGTGTTGGTGCAGGAAACCACTTTTGCACTTGTATTAGTGTGGAAAAACCACTTTTCGCACTTGTGTTAGTGTTGAAAAACCACTTTTCGCACTTGTGTTAGTGTTGAAAAACCACTTTTCGCACTTGTGTTAGTGTTGAAAAACCACTTTTCGCACTTGTGTTGGTGCAGGAAACCACTTTTACACTTGTATTAGTGTGGAAAAAACACTTTTTACACTTGTGTTAGTGTTGAAAAAACACTTTTCGCACTTGTGTAAGTGTTGAAAAAACACTTTTCGCACTTGTGTTGGTGCATGAAACCACTTTTGCACTTGTATTAGTGTGGAAAAACCACTTTTCGCACTTGTGTTAGTGTTGAAAAACCACTTTTCACACTTGTGTTAGTGTTCAAAAACCACTTTTTGCACTTGTGTTAGTGTGGAAAAACCACTTTTTGCACTTGTGTTGGTGCAGGAAACCACTTTTGCACTTGTATTAGTGTGGAAAAACCACTTTTCGCACTTGTGTTAGTGTTGAAAAACCACTTTTCGCACTTGTGTTAGTGTTGAAAAACCACTTTTCGCACTTGTGTTAGTGTTGAAAAACCACTTTTCGCACTTGTGTTGGTGCAGGAAACCACGTTTGCACTTGTATTTGTGTGGAAAAAACACTTTTCGTACTTGTGTTAGTGTTGAAAAACCACTTTTCGCACTTGTGTTAGTTTTGAAAAACCACTTTTCGCACTTGTGTTGGTGCAGGAAACCACTTTTGCACTTGTATTAGTGTGGAAAAAAACACTTTTTGCACTTGTGATAGTGTTGACAAACCACTTTTTGCACTTGTGTTAGTGTTGAAAAACCACTTTTCGCACTTGTGTTAGTGTGGAAAAACCACTTTTTGCACTTGTGTTGGTGCAGGAAACCACTTTTGCACTTGTATTAGTGTGGAAAAACCACTTTTCGCACTTGTGTTAGTGTTGAAAAACCACTTTCGCACTTGTGTTAGTGTTGAAAAACCACTTTTTGCACTTTTATTAGTGTTGAAAAACCACTTTTCGCACTTGTGTTGGTGCAGGAAACCACTTTTGCACTTGTATTAGTGTTGAAAAACCACTTTTCGCACTTGTGTTAGTGTTGAAAAACCACTTTTTGCACTTGTGTTGGTGCAGGAAACCACTTTTGCACTTGTATTAGTGTGGAAAAAACACTTTTTGCACTTGTGATAGTGTTGAAAAACCACTTTTTGCACTTGTGTTAGTGTTGAAAAACCACTTTTCGCACTTGTGTTGGTGCATGAAACCACTTTTGCACTTGTATTAGTGTGGAAAAACCACTTTTCGTACTTGTGTTGGTGCATGAAACCACTTTTGCACTTGTATTAGTGTGGAAAAAACACTTTTCGCACTTGTGTTAGTGTTGAAAAACCACTTTTTGCACTTGTGGTGTTGAAAAACTACTTTTCACACTTGTGTTAGTGCAGGAAACCACTTTTGCCCTTGTATTTGTGTGGAAAAACCACTTTTCGCACTTGTGTTAGTGTTGAAAAACCACTTTTCGCACTTGTGTTTAGTGTTGAAAAACCACTTTTCGCACTTGTGTTAGTGTTGAAAAACCACTTTTCGCACTTGTGTTGGTGGAGGAAACCACTTTTGCACTTGTATTAGTGTGGAAAAAACACTTTTCGCACTTGTGTTAGTGTTGAAAAACCACTTTTTGCACTTGTGTTAGTGTTGAAAAACCACTTTTCGCACTTGTTTTGGTGCAGGAAACCACTTTTGCACTTGTATTAGTGTGGAAAAAACACTTTTCACACTTGTGTTAGTGTTGAAAAACCACTTTTCGCACTTGTGTTAGTGTTGAAAAACCACTTATCGCACTTGTGTTGGTGCAGGAAACCACTTTTGCACTTGTATTAGTGTGGAAAAACCACTTTTCGCACTTGTGTTAGTGTTGAAAAACCACTTTTCGCACTTGTGTTAGTGTTGAAAAACACTTTTCGCACTTGTGTTAGTGTTGAAAAACCACTTTTCGCACTTGTGTTGGTGCAGGAAACCACTTTTGCACTTGTTTTAGTGTGGAAAAAACACTTTTCACACTTGTGTTAGTGTTGAAAAACCACTTTTCGCACTTGTGTAAGTGTTGAAAAAACACTTTTCGCACTTGTGTTGGTGCAGGAAACCACTTTTGCACTTGTATTAGTGTGGAAAAACCACTTTTCGCACTTGTGTTAGTGTTGAAAAACCACTTTTCGCACTTGTGTTAGTGTTGAAAAACCACTTTTCGCACTTGTGTTAGTGTTGAAAAACCACTTTTCGCACTTGTGTTGGTGCAGGAAACCACTTTTACACTTGTATTAGTGTGGAAAAAACACTTTTCACACTTGTGTTAGTGTTGAAAAAACACTTTTCGCACTTGTGTAAGTGTTGAAAAAACACTTTTCGCACTTGTGTTGGTGCATGAAACCACTTTTGCACTTGTATTAGTGTGGAAAAACCACTTTTCGCACTTGTGTTAGTGTTGAAAAACCACTTTTCGCACTTGTGTTAGTGTTCAAAAACCACTTTTTGCACTTGTGTTAGTGTGGAAAAACCACTTTTTGCACTTGTGTTGGTGCAGGAAACCACTTTTGCACTTGTATTAGTGTGGAAAAACCACTTTTCGCACTTGTGTTAGTGTTGAAAAACCACTTTTCGCACTTGTGTTAGTGTTGAAAAACCACTTTTCGCACTTGTGTTAGTGTTGAAAAACACTTTTCGCACTTGTGTTGGTGCAGGAAACCACGTTTGCACTTGTATTTGTGTGGAAAAAACACTTTTCGTACTTGTGTTAGTGTTGAAAAACCACTTTTCGCACTTGTGTTAGTTTTGAAAAACCACTTTTCGCACTTGTGTTGGTGCAGGAAACCACTTTTGCACTTGTATTAGTGTGGAAAAAACACTTTTTGCACTTGTGATAGTGTTGAAAAACCACTTTTTGCACTTGTGTTAGTGTTGAAAAACCACTTTTCGCACTTGTGTTGGTGCATGAAACCACTTTTGCACTTGTATTAGTGTGGAAAAACCACTTTTCGCACTTGTGTTGGTGCATGAAACCACTTTTGCACTTGTATTAGTGTGGAAAAAACACTTTTCGCACTTGTGTTAGTGTTGAAAAACCACTTTTTGCACTTGTGGTGTTGAAAAACTACTTTTCACACTTGTGTTAGTGCAGGAAACCACTTTTGCACTTGTATTTGTGTGGAAAAACCACTTTTCGCACTTGTGTTAGTGTTGAAAAACCACTTTTCGCACTTGTGTTAGTGTTGAAAAACCACTTTTCGCACTTGTGTTAGTGTTGAAAAACCACTTTTCGCACTTGTGTTGGTGGAGGAAACCACTTTTGCACTTGTATTAGTGTGGAAAAAACACTTTTCGCACTTGTGTTAGTGTTGAAAAACCACTTTTTGCACTTGTGTTAGTGTTGAAAAACCACTTTTCGCACTTGTGTTGGTGCAGGAAACCACTTTTGCACTTGTATTAGTGTGGAAAAAACACTTTTCACACTTGTGTTAGTGTTGAAAAACCACTTTTCGCACTTGTGTTAGTGTTGAAAAACCACTTTTCGCACTTGTGTTGGTGCAGGAAACCACTTTTGCACTTGTATTAGTGTGGAAAAACCACTTTTCGCACTTGTGTTAGTGTTGAAAAACCACTTTTCGCACTTGTGTTAGTGTTGAAAAACCACTTTTCGCACTTGTGTTAGTGTGGAAAAACCACTTTTTGCACTTGTGTTGGTGCAGGAAACCACTTTTGCACTTGTATTAGTGTGGAAAAACCACTTTTCGCACTTGTGTTAGTGTTGAAAAACCACTTTTCGCACTTGTGTTAGTGTTGAAAAACCACTTTTCGCACTTGTGTTAGTGTGGAAAAACCACTTTTTGCACTTGTGTTGGTGCAGGAAACCACTTTTGCACTTGTATTAGTGTGGAAAAACCACTTTTCGCACTTGTGTTAGTGTTGAAAAACCACTTTTCGCACTTGTGTTAGTGTTGAAAAACCACTTTTTGCACTTTTATTAGTGTTGAAAAACCACTTTTCGCACTTGTGTTGGTGCAGGAAACCACTTTTGCACTTGTATTAGTGTGGAAAAAACACTTCACACTTGTGTTAGTGTTGAAAAACTACTTTTCGCACTTGTGTTAGTGTTGAAAAACCACTTTTTGCACTTGTGTTAGTGTTGAAAAACCACTTTTCGCACTTGTGTTGGTGCAGGAAACCACTTTTGCACTTGTATTAGTGTTGAAAAACCACTTTTCGCACTTGTGTTAGTGTTGAAAAACCACTTTTTGCACTTGTGTTGGTGCAGGAAACCACTTTTGCACTTGTATTAGTGTGGAAAAAACACTTTTTGCACTTGTGATAGTGTTGAAAAACCACTTTTTGCACTTGTGTTAGTGTTGAAAAACCACTTTTCGCACTTGTGTTGGTGCATGAAACCACTTTTGCACTTGTATTAGTGTGGAAAAACCACTTTTTGCACTTGTGTTGGTGCATGAAACCACTTTTGCACTTGTATTAGTGTGGAAAAAACACTTTTCGCACTTGTGTTAGTGTTGAAAAACCACTTTTTGCACTTGTGGTGTTGAAAAACTACTTTTCACACTTGTGTTAGTGCAGGAAACCACTTTTGCACTTGTATTTGTGTGGAAAAACCACTTTTCGCACTTGTGTTAGTGTTGAAAAACCACTTTTCGCACTTGTGTTAGTGTTGAAAAACCACTTTTCGCACTTGTGTTAGTGTTGAAAAACCACTTTTCGCACTTGTGTTGGTGGAGGAAACCACTTTTGCACTTGTATTAGTGTGGAAAAAACACTTTTCGCACTTGTGTTAGTGTTGAAAAACCACTTTTTGCACCTGTGTTAGTGTTGAAAAACCACTTTTCGCACTTGTGTTGGTGCAGGAAACCACTTTTGCACTTGTATTAGTGTGGAAAAAACACTTTTCACACTTGTGTTAGTGTTGAAAAACCACTTTTCGCACTTGTGTTAGTGTTGAAAAACCACTTTTCGCACTTGTGTTGGTGCAGGAAACCACTTTTGCACTTGTATTAGTGTGGAAAAACCACTTTTCGCACTTGTGTTAGTGTTGAAAAACCACTTTTCGCACTTGTGTTAGTGTTGAAAAACCACTTTTCGCACTTGTGTTAGTGTTGAAAAACCACTTTTCGCACTTGTGTTGGTGCAGGAAACCACTTTTGCACTTGTTTTAGTGTGGAAAAAACACTTTTCACACTTGTGTTAGTGTTGAAAAACCACTTTTCGCACTTGTGTAAGTGTTGAAAAAACACTTTTCGCACTTGTGTTGGTGCAGGAAACCACTTTTGCACTTGTATTAGTGTGGAAAAACCACTTTTCGCACTTGTGTTAGTGTTGAAAAACCACTTTTCGCACTTGTGTTAGTGTTGAAAAACCACTTTTCGCACTTGTGTTAGTGTTGAAAAACCACTTTTCGCACTTGTGTTGGTGCAGGAAACCACTTTTACACTTGTATTAGTGTGGAAAAAACACTTTTCACACTTGTGTTAGTGTTGAAAAAACACTTTTCGCACTTGTGTAAGTGTTGAAAAAACACTTTTCGCACTTGTGTTGGTGCATGAAACCACTTTTGCACTTGTATTAGTGTGGAAAAACCACTTTTCGCACTTGTGTTAGTGTTGAAAAACCACTTTTCGCACTTGTGTTAGTGTTCAAAAACCACTTTTTGCACTTGTGTTAGTGTGGAAAAACCACTTTTTGCACTTGTGTTGGTGCAGGAAACCACTTTTGCACTTGTATTAGTGTTGAAAAACAACTTTTCGCACTTGTGTTAGTGTTGAAAAACCACTTTTCGCACTTGTGTTAGTGTTGAAAAACCACTTTTCGCACTTGTGTTGGTGCAGGAAACCACGTTTGCACTTGTATTTGTGTGGAAAAAACACTTTTCGTACTTGTGTTAGTGTTGAAAAACCACTTTTCGCACTTGTGTTAGTTTTGAAAAACCACTTTTCGCACTTGTGTTGGTGCAGGAAACCACTTTTGCACTTGTATTAGTGTGGAAAAAACACTTTTTGCACTTGTGATAGTGTTGAAAAACCACTTTTTGCACTTGTGTTAGTGTTGAAAAACCACTTTTTGCACATGTTTTAGTGTGGAAAAACCACTTTTCGCACTTGTGTTAGTGTTGAAAAACCACTTTTCGAACTTGTGTTAGTGTTGAAAAACCACTTTTCGCACTTGTGTTAGTGTTGAAAAACCACTTTTTGCACTTGTGTTGGTGCAGGAAACCACTTTTGCACTTGTATTAGTGTGGAAAAACCACTTTTCGCACTTGTGTTAGTGTTGAAAAAACACTTTTCGCACTTGTTTTAGTGTTGAAAAACCACTTTTCGCACTTGTGTTAGTGTTGAAAAACCACTTTTCGCACTTGTGTTGGTGCAGGAAACCACTTTTCCACTTGTATTACTGTGGAAAAAACACTTTTTGCACTTGTGGTAGTGTTGAAAAACCACTTTTTGCACTTGTGGTAGTGTTGAAAAACCACTTTTTGCACTTTTGTTGGTGCAGAAAACCACTTTTGCACTTGTATTAGTGTGGAAAAACCACTTTTTGCACTTGTGTTAGTGTTGAAAAACCACTTTTCGCACTTGTGTTAGTGTTGAAAAACCACTTTTCGCACTTGTGTTAGTGTTGAAAAACCACTTTTCGCACTTGTGTTAGTGTTGAAAAACCACTTTTCGCACTTGTGTTAGTGTGGAAAAACCACTTTTTGCACTTGTGTTGGTGCAGGAAACCACTTTTGCACTTGTATTAGTGTGGAAAAACCACTTTTCGCACTTGTGTTAGTGTTGAAAAACCACTTTTCGCACTTGTGTTAGTGTTGAAAAACCACTTTTTGAACTTGTTTTAGTGTGGAAAAACCACTTTTCGCACTTGTGTTAGTGTTGAAAAACCACTTTTCGAACTTGTGTTAGTGTTGAAAAACCACTTTTTGCACTTGTGTTAGTGTTGAAAAACCACTTTTTGCACTTGTGTTGGTGCAGGAAACCACTTTTGCACTTGTATTAGTGTGGAAAAACCACTTTTCGCACTTGTGTTAGTGTTGAAAAAACACTTTTCGCACTTGTGTTAGTGTTGAAAAACCACTTTTCGCACTTGTGTTAGTGTTGAAAAACCACTTTTCGCACTTGTGTTGGTGCAGGAAACCACTTTTGCACTTGTATTAGTGTGGAAAAAACACTTTTCGCACTTGTGTTAGTGTTGAAAAACCACTTTTCGCACTTGTGTTAGTGTTGAAAAACCACTTTTCTCACTTGTGTTGGTGCAGGAAACCACTTTTGCACTTGTATTAGTGTCGAAAAAACACTTTTCGCACTTGTGATAGTGTTGAAAAACCACTTTTTGCACTTGTGTTAGTGTTGAAAAACCACTTTTCGCACTTGTGTTAGTGTGGAAAAACCACTTTTTGCACTTGTGTTGGTGCAGGAAACCACTTTTGCACTTGTATTAGTGTGGAAAAACCACTTTTCGCACTTGTGTTAGTGTTGAAAAACCACTTTTCGCACTTGTGTTAGTGTTGAAAAACCACTTTTTGCACTTGTTTTAGTGTGGAAAAACCACTTTTCGCACTTGTGTTAGTGTTGAAAAACCACTTTTCGAACTTGTGTTAGTGTTGAAAAACCACTTTTCGCACTTGTGTTAGTGTTGAAAAACCACTTTTTGCACTTGTGTTGGTGCAGGAAACCACTTTTGCACTTGTATTAGTGTGGAAAAACCACTTTTCGCACTTGTGTTAGTGTTGAAAAAACACTTTTCGCACTTGTGTTAGTGTTGAAAAACCACTTTTCGCACTTGTGTTAGTGTTGAAAAACCACTTTTCGCACTTGTGTTGGTGCAGGAAACCACTTTTGCACTTGTATTAGTGTGGAAAAAACACTTTTCGCACTTGTGTTAGTGTTGAAAAACCACTTTTCGCACTTGTGTTAGTGTTGAAAAACCACTTTTCTCACTTGTGTTGGTGCAGGAAACCACTTTTGCACTTGTATTAGTGTGGATAAACCACTTTTCGCACTTGTGTTGGTGCAGGAAACCACTTTTGCACTTGTATTAGTGTGGAAAAACCACTTTTCGCACTTGTGTTAGTGTTGAAAAACCACTTTTTGCACTTGTGTTAGTGTTGAAAAACCACTTTTCGCACTTGTGTTGGTGCAAGAAACCACTTTTGCACTTGTATTAGTGTTGAAAAACCACTTTTCGCACTTGTGTTAGTGTTGAAAAACCACTTTTCGCACTTGTGTTGGTGCAGGAAACCACTTTTGCACTTGTATTAGTGTGGAAAAAACACTTTTTGCACTTGTGATAGTGTTGAAAAACCACTTTTTGCACTTGTGTTTGTGTTGAAAAACCACTTTTCGCACTTGTGTTGGTGCATGAAAACACTTTTGCACTTGTATTAGTGTGGAAAAACCACTTTTCGCACTTGTGTTGGTGCAGGAAACCACTTTTGCACTTGTATTAGTGTGGAAAAAACACTTTTCGCACTTGTGTTAGTGTTGAAAAACCACTTTTTGCACTTGTGTTAGTGTTGAAAAACTACTTTTCACACTTGTGTTAGTGCAGGAAACCACTTTTGCACTTGTATTTGTGTGGAAAAACCACTTTTCGCACTTGCGTTAGTGTTGAAAAACCACTTTTCGCACTTGTGTTAGTGTTGAAAAACCACTTTTCGCACTTGTGTTAGTGTTGAAAAACCACTTTTCGCACTTGTGTTGGTGGAGGAAACCACTTTTGCACTTGTATTAGTGTGGAAAAAACACTTTTCGCACTTATGTTAGTGTTGAAAAACCACTTTTTGCACTTGTGTTAGTGTTGAAAAACCACTTTTCGCACTTGTGTTGGTGCAGGAAACCACCTTTGCACTTGTATTAGTGTGGAAAAAACACTTTTCGCACTTGTGTTAGTGTTGAAAAACCACTTTTCGCACTTGTGTTAGTGTTGAAAAACCACTTTTCGCACTTGTGTTGGTGCATGAAACCACTTTTGCACTTGTGTTAGTGTTGAAAAACCACTTTTCGCACTTGTGTAAGTGTTGAAAAAACACTTTTCGCACTTGTGTAGGTGCAGGAAACAACTTTTGCACTTGTATTAGTGTGGAAAAAACACTTTTTGCACTTGTGTTAGTGTTGAAAAACCACTTTTCGCACTTGTGTTTGGTGCAGAAAACCACTTTTGCACTTGTATTAGTGTGGAAAACCACTTTTCGCACTTGTGTTAGTGTTGAAAAACCACTTTTCGCACTCGTGTTGGTGCAGGAAAACACTTTTGCACTTGTATTAGTGTGGAAAAAACACTTTTTGCACTTGTGATAGTGTTGAAAAACCACTTTTCGCACTTGTGTTAGTGTTGAAAAACCACTTTTCGCACTTTTGTTGGTGCAGGAAACCACTTTTGCACTTGTATTAGTGTGGAAAAACCACTTTTCGCACTTGTGTTAATGTTGAAAAACCACTTTTCGCACTTGTGTTAGTGTTGAAAAAACACTTTTCGCACTTGTGTTGGTGCAGGAAACCACTTTTCCACTTGTATTACTGTGGAAAAAACACTTTTTGCACTTGTGGTAGTGTTGAAAAACCACTTTTTGCACTTGTGGTAGTGTTGAAAAACCACTTTTTGCACTTTTGTTGGTGCAGAAAACCACTTTTGCACTTGTATTAGTGTGGAAAAACCACTTTTTGCACTTGTGTTAGTGTTGAAAAACCACTTTTCGCACTTGTGTTAGTGTTGAAAAACCACTTTTCGCACTTGTGTTAGTGTTGAAAAACCACTTTTCGCACTTGTGTTAGTGTTGAAAAACCACTTTTCGCACTTGTGTTAGTGTGGAAAAACCACTTTTTGCACTTGTGTTGGTGCAGGAAACCACTTTTGCACTTGTATTAGTGTGGAAAAACCACTTTTCACACTTGTGTTAGTGTTGAAAAACCACTTTTCGCACTTGTGTTAGTGTTGAAAAACCACTTTTTGCACTTGTTTTAGTGTGGAAAAACCACTTTTCGCACTTGTGTTAGTGTTGAAAAACCACTTTTCGAACTTGTGTTAGTGTTGAAAAAACACTTTTTGCACTTGTGTTAGTGTTGAAAAACCACTTTTTGCACTTGTGTTGGTGCAGGAAACCACTTTTGCACTTGTATTAGTGTGGAAAAACCACTTTTCGCACTTGTGTTAATGTTGAAAAAACACTTTTCGCACTTGTGTTAGTGTTGAAAAACCACTTTTCGCACTTGTGTTAGTGTTGAAAAACCACTTTTCGCACTTGTGTTGGTGCAGGAAACCACTTTTGCACTTGTATTAGTGTGGAAAAAACACTTTTCGCACTTGTGTTAGTGTTGAAAAACCACTTTTCGCACTTGTGTTAGTGTTGAAAAACCACTTTTCTCACTTGTGTTGGTGCAGGAAACCACTTTTGCACTTGTATTAGTGTCGAAAAAACACTTTTCGCACTTGTGATAGTGTTGAAAAACCACTTTTTGCACTTGTGTTAGTGTTGAAAAACCACTTTTCGCACTTGTGTTAGTGTGGAAAAACCACTTTTTGCACTTGTGTTGGTGCAGGAAACCACTTTTGCACTTGTATTAGTGTGGAAAAACCACTTTTCGCACTTGTGTTAATGTTGAAAAACCACTTTTCGCACTTGTGTTAGTGTTGAAAAACCACTTTTTGCACTTGTTTTAGTGTGGAAAAACCACTTTTCGCACTTGTGTTAGTGTTGAAAAACCACTTTTCGAACTTGTGTTAGTGTTGAAAAACCACTTTTCGCACTTGTGTTAGTGTTGAAAAACCACTTTTTGCACTTGTGTTGGTGCAGGAAACCACTTTTGCACTTGTATTAGTGTGGAAAAACCACTTTTCGCACTTGTGTTAGTGTTGAAAAAACACTTTTCGCACTTGTGTTAGTGTTGAAAAACCACTTTTCGCACTTGTGTTAGTGTTGAAAAACCACTTTTCGCACTTGTGTTGGTGCAGGAAACCACTTTTGCACTTGTATTAGTGTGGAAAAAACACTTTTCGCACTTGTGTTAGTGTTGAAAAACCACTTTTCGCACTTGTGTTAGTGTTGAAAAACCACTTTTCTCACTTGTGTTGGTGCAGGAAACCACTTTTGCACTTGTATTAGTGTGGATAAACCACTTTTCGCACTTGTGTTGGTGCAGGAAACCACTTTTGCACTTGTATTAGTGTGGAAAAACCACTTTTCGCACTTGTGTTAGTGTTGAAAAACCACTTTTTGCACTTGTGTTAGTGTTGAAAAACCACTTTTCGCACTTGTGTTGGTGCAAGAAACCACTTTTGCACTTGTATTAGTGTTGAAAAACCACTTTTCGCACTTGTGTTAGTGTTGAAAAACCACTTTTCGCACTTGTGTTGGTGCAGGAAACCACTTTTGCACTTGTATTAGTGTGGAAAAAACACTTTTTGCACTTGTGATAGTGTTGAAAAACCACTTTTTGCACTTGTGTTTGTGTTGAAAAACCACTTTTCGCACTTGTGTTGGTGCATGAAAACACTTTTGCACTTGTATTAGTGTGGAAAAACCACTTTTCGCACTTGTGTTGGTGCAGGAAACCACTTTTGCACTTGTATTAGTGTGGAAAAAACACTTTTCGCACTTGTGTTAGTGTTGAAAAACCACTTTTTGCACTTGTGTTAGTGTTGAAAAACTACTTTTCACACTTGTGTTAGTGCAGGAAACCACTTTTGCACTTGTATTTGTGTGGAAAAACCACTTTTCGCACTTGCGTTAGTGTTGAAAAACCACTTTTCGCACTTGTGTTAGTGTTGAAAAACCACTTTTCGCACTTGTGTTAGTGTTGAAAAACCACTTTTCGCACTTGTGTTGGTGGAGGAAACCACTTTTGCACTTGTATTAGTGTGGAAAAAACACTTTTCGCACTTATGTTAGTGTTGAAAAACCACTTTTTGCACTTGTGTTAGTGTTGAAAAACCACTTTTCGCACTTGTGTTGGTGCAGGAAACCACCTTTGCACTTGTATTAGTGTGGAAAAAACACTTTTCGCACTTGTGTTAGTGTTGAAAAACCACTTTTCGCACTTGTGTTAGTGTTGAAAAACCACTTTTCGCACTTGTGTTGGTGCATGAAACCACTTTTGCACTTGTGTTAGTGTTGAAAAACCACTTTTCGCACTTGTGTAAGTGTTGAAAAAACACTTTTCGCACTTGTGTTGGTGCAGGAAACCACTTTTGCACTTGTATTAGTGTGGAAAAACACTTTTTGCACTTGTGTTAGTGTTGAAAAACCACTTTTCGCACTTGTGTTTGGTGCAGAAAACCACTTTTGCACTTGTATTAGTGTGGAAAACCACTTTTCGCACTTGTGTTAGTGTTGAAAAACCACTTTTCGCACTCGTGTTGGTGCAGGAAACCACTTTTGCACTTGTATTAGTGTGGAAAAAACACTTTTTGCACTTGTGATAGTGTTGAAAAACCACTTTTCGCACTTGTGTTAGTGTTGAAAAACCACTTTTCGCACTTTTGTTGGTGCAGGAAACCACTTTTGCACTTGTATTAGTGTGGAAAAACCACTTTTCGCACTTGTGTTAATGTTGAAAAACCACTTTTCGCACTTGTGTTAGTGTTGAAAAAACACTTTTCGCACTTGTGTTGGTGCAGGAAACCACTTTTCCACTTGTATTACTGTGGAAAAAACACTTTTTGCACTTGTGGTAGTGTTGAAAAACCACTTTTTGCACTTGTGGTAGTGTTGAAAAACCACTTTTTGCACTTTTGTTGGTGCAGAAAACCACTTTTGCACTTGTATTAGTGTGGAAAAACCACTTTTTGCACTTGTGTTAGTGTTGAAAAACCACTTTTCGCACTTGTGTTAGTGTTGAAAAACCACTTTTCGCACTTGTGTTAGTGTTGAAAAACCACTTTTCGCACTTGTGTTGGTGCAGGAAACCACTTTTGCACTTTTATTAGTGTTGAAAAAACACTTTTCGCACTTGTGTTGGTGCAGGCAACCACTTTTGCACTTGTATTAGTGTGGAAAAACACTTTTCGCACTTGTGTTAGTGTTGAAAACCACTTTTTGCACTTGTGTTAGTGTTGAAAAACCACTTTTCGCACTTGTGTTGGTGCAGGAAACCACTTTTGCACTTGTGATATTGTAGAAAAACCACTTTTCACACTTGTGTTAGTGTTGAAAAACCACTTTTCGCACTTGTGTTAGTGCAGGAAACCACTTTTGCACTTGTATTAGTGTGGAAAAACCACTTTTCGTAATTGTGTTAGTGTTGAAAAACCACTTTTCGCACTTGTGTTGGTGTAGGAAACCACTTTTGCACTTGTATTAGTGTGGAAAAAACACTTTTTGCACTTGTGATAGTGTTGAAAAACCACTTTTCGCACTTGTGTTAGTGTTGAAAAACCACTTTTCGCACTTGTGTTGGTGCAGGAAACCACTTTTGCCCTTGTATTAGTGTGGAAAAACCACTTTTCGCACTTTTGTTAGTGTTGATAAACCACTTTTCGCCCTTGTGTTAGTGTTGAAAAACCACTTTTCGCACTTGTGTTAGTGTTGAAAAACCACTTTTCGCACTTGTGTTAGTGTTGAAAAACCACTTTTCGCACTTGTGTTGGTGCAGGAAACCACTTTTGCATTTGTATTAGTGTGGAAAAAACACTTTTCGCACTTGTGTTAGTGTTGAAAAACCACTTTTCGCACTTGTGTTAGTGTTGAAAAACCACTTTTCGCACTTGTGTTGGTGCAGGAAACCACTTTTGCACTTGTATTAGTGTGGAAAAAACACTTTTCGCACCTGTGTTAGTGTTGAAAAACCACTTTTCGCACTTGTGTTAGTGTTGAAAAACCACTTTTCTCACTTGTGTTGGTGCAGGAAACCACTTTTGCACTTGTATTAGTGTGGAAAAACCACTTTTCGCACTTGTGTTGGTGCAGGAAACCACTTTTGCACTTGTATTAGTGTGGAAAAACCACTTTTCGCACTTGTGTTAGTGTTGAAAAACCACTTTTTTCACTTGTGTTAGTGTTGAAAAACCACTTTTCGCACTTGTGTTGGTGCAGGAAACCACTTTTGCACTTGTATTAGTGTTGAAAAACCACTTTTCACACTTGTGTTAGTGTTGAAAAACCACTTTTCACACTTGTGTTGGTGCAGGAAACCACTTTTGCACTTGTATTAGTGTCGAAAAAACACTTTTTGCACTTGTGATAGTGTTGAAAAACCACTTTTTGCACTTGTGTTAGTGTTGAAAAACCACTTTTCGCACTTGTGTTGGTGTATGAAACCACTTTTGCACTTGTATTAGTGTGGAAAAACCACTTTTCACACTTGTGTTGGTGCAGGAAACCACTTTTGCACTTGTATTAGTGTGGAAAAAACACTTTTCGCACTTGTGTTAGTGTTGAAAAACCACTTTTTGCACTTGTGTTAGTGTTGAAAAACTACTTTTCACACTTGTGTTAGTGCAGGAAACCACTTTTGCACTTGTATTTGTGTGGAAAAACCACTTTTCGCACTTGTGTTAGTGTTGAAAAACCACTTTTCGCACTTGTGTTAGTGTTGAAAAACCACTTTTCGCACTTGTGTTAGTGTTGAAAAACCACTTTTCGCACTTGTGTTGGTGGAGGAAACCACTTTTGCACTTGTATTAGTGTGGAAAAAACACTTTTCGCAATTGTGTTAGTGTTGAAAAACCACTTTTTGCACTTGTGTTAGTGTGGAAAAACCACTTTTTGCACTTGTGTTGGTGCAGGAAACCACTTTTGCACTTGTATTAGTGTGGAAAAAACACTTTTCGCACTTGTGTTATTGTTGAAAAACCACTTTTCGCACTTGTGTTAGTGTTGAAAAACCACTTTTCACACTTGTGTTGGTGCAGGAAACCACTTTTGCACTTGTATTAGTGTGGAAAAACCACTTTTCGCACTTGTGTTAGTGTTGAAAAACCACTTTTCGCACTTGTGTTAGTGTTGAAAAACCACTTTTCGCACTTGTGTTAGTGTTGAAAAACCACTTTTCGCACTTGTGTTGGTGGAGGAAACCACTTTTGCACTTGTATTAGTGTGGAAAAAACACTTTTCGCACTTGTGTTAGTGTTGAAAAACCACTTTTTGCACTTGTGTTAGTGTTGAAAAACCACTTTTCGCACTTGTGTTGGTGCAGGAAAACACTTTTGCACTTGTATTAGTGTGGAAAAAACACTTTTCGCACTTGTGTTAGTGTTGAAAAACCACTTTTCGCACTTGTGTTAGTGTTGAAAAACCACTTTTCGCCCTTGTGGTAGTGTTGAAAAACCACTTTTTGTACTTGTGGTAGTGTTGAAAAACCACTTTTTGCACTTTTGTTGGTGCAGAAAACCACTTTTGCACTTGTATTAGTGTGGAAAAACCACTTTTTGCACTTGTGTTAGTGTTGAAAAACCACTTTTCGCACTTGTGTTAGTGTTGAAAAACCACTTTTCGCACTTGTGTTAGTGTTGAAAAACCACTTTTCGCACTTGTGTTGGTGCAGGAAACCACTTTTGCACTTTTATTAGTGTTGAAAAAACACTTTTCGCACTTGTGTTGGTGCAGGCAACCACTTTTGCACTTGTATTAGTGTGGAAAAAACACTTTTCGCACTTGTGTTAGTGTTGAAAACCACTTTTCGCACTTGTGTTAGTGTTGAAAAACCACTTTTCGCACTTGTGTTGGTGCAGGAAACCACTTTTGCACTTGTGATATTGTAGAAAAACCACTTTTCACACTTGTGTTAGTGTTGAAAAACCACTTTTCGCACTTGTGTTAGTGCAGGAAACCACTTTTGCACTTGTATTAGTGTGGAAAAACCACTTTTCGTAATTGTGTTAGTGTTGAAAAACCACTTTTCGCACTTGTGTTGGTGTAGGAAACCACTTTTGCACTTGTATTAGTGTGGAAAAAACACTTTTTGCACTTGTGATAGTGTTGAAAAACCACTTTTCGCACTTGTGTTAGTGTTGAAAAACCACTTTTCGCACTTGTGTTGGTGCAGGAAACCACTTTTGCCCTTGTATTAGTGTGGAAAAACCACTTTTCGCACTTTTGTTAGTGTTGATAAACCACTTTTCGCCCTTGTGTTAGTGTTGAAAAACCACTTTTCGCACTTGTGTTAGTGTTGAAAAACCACTTTTCGCACTTGTGTTAGTGTTGAAAAACCACTTTTCGCACTTGTGTTGGTGCAGGAAACCACTTTTGCATTTGTATTAGTGTGGAAAAAACACTTTTCGCACTTGTGTTAGTGTTGAAAAACCACTTTTCGCACTTGTGTTAGTGTTGAAAAACCACTTTTCGCACTTGTGTTGGTGCAGGAAACCACTTTTGCACTTGTATTAGTGTGGAAAAAACACTTTTCGCACCTGTGTTAGTGTTGAAAAACCACTTTTCGCACTTGTGTTAGTGTTGAAAAACCACTTTTCTCACTTGTGTTGGTGCAGGAAACCACTTTTGCACTTGTATTAGTGTGGAAAAACCACTTTTCGCACTTGTGTTGGTGCAGGAAACCACTTTTGCACTTGTATTAGTGTGGAAAAACCACTTTTCGCACTTGTGTTAGTGTTGAAAAACCACTTTTTTCACTTGTGTTAGTGTTGAAAAACCACTTTTCGCACTTGTGTTGGTGCAGGAAACCACTTTTGCACTTGTATTAGTGTTGAAAAACCACTTTTCGCACTTGTGTTAGTGTTGAAAAACCACTTTTCACACTTGTGTTGGTGCAGGAAACCACTTTTGCACTTGTATTAGTGTCGAAAAAACACTTTTTGCACTTGTGATAGTGTTGAAAAACCACTTTTTGCACTTGTGTTAGTGTTGAAAAACCACTTTTCGCACTTGTGTTGGTGCATGAAACCACTTTTGCACTTGTATTAGTGTGGAAAAACCACTTTTCACACTTGTGTTGGTGCAGGAAACCACTTTTGCACTTGTATTAGTGTGGAAAAAACACTTTTCGCACTTGTGTTAGTGTTGAAAAACCACTTTTTGCACTTGTGTTAGTGTTGAAAAACTACTTTTCACACTTGTGTTAGTGCAGGAAACCACTTTTGCACTTGTATTTGTGTGGAAAAACCACTTTTCGCACTTGTGTTAGTGTTGAAAAACCACTTTTCGCACTTGTGTTAGTGTTGAAAAACCACTTTTCGCACTTGTGTTAGTGTTGAAAAACCACTTTTCGCACTTGTGTTGGTGGAGGAAACCACTTTTGCACTTGTATTAGTGTGGAAAAAACACTTTTCGCAATTGTGTTAGTGTTGAAAAACCACTTTTTGCACTTGTGTTAGTGTGGAAAAACCACTTTTTGCACTTGTGTTGGTGCAGGAAACCACTTTTGCACTTGTATTAGTGTGGAAAAAACACTTTTCGCACTTGTGTTATTGTTGAAAAACCACTTTTCGCACTTGTGTTAGTGTTGAAAAACCACTTTTCACACTTGTGTTGGTGCAGGAAACCACTTTTGCACTTGTATTAGTGTGGAAAAACCACTTTTCGCACTTGTGTTAGTGTTGAAAAACCACTTTTCGCACTTGTGTTAGTGTTGAAAAACCACTTTTCGCACTTGTGTTAGTGTTGAAAAACCACTTTTCGCACTTGTGTTGGTGGAGGAAACCACTTTTGCACTTGTATTAGTGTGGAAAAAACACTTTTCGCACTTGTGTTAGTGTTGAAAAACCACTTTTTGCACTTGTGTTAGTGTTGAAAAACCACTTTTCGCACTTGTGTTGGTGCAGGAAAACACTTTTGCACTTGTATTAGTGTGGAAAAACCACTTTTCGCACTTGTGTTAGTGTTGAAAAACCACTTTTCGCACTTGTGTTAGTGTTGAAAAACCACTTTTCGCACTTGTGTTGGTGCAGGAAACCACTTTTGCACTTGTATTAGTGTGGAAAAAACACTTTTTGCACTTGTGATAGTGTTGAAAAACCACTTTTCGCACTTGTGTTAGTGTTGAAAAACCACTTTTCGCACTTGTGTTGGTGCAGGAAACCACTTTTGCACTTGTATTAGTGTGGAAAAAAACACTTTTTGCACTTGTGATAGTGTTGAAAAACCACTTTTCGCACTTGTGTTAGTGTTGAAAAACCACTTTTCGCACTTGTGTTGGTGCAGGAAACCACTTTTGCACTTGTATTAGTGTGGAAAAACCACTTTTCGCACTTTTGTTAGTGTTGATAAACCACTTTTCGCCCTTGTGTTAGTGTTGAAAAACCACTTTTCGCACCTGTGTTAGTGTTGAAAAACCACTTTTCGCACTTGTGTTGGTGCAGGAAACCACTTTTGCACTTGTATTAGTGTGGAATAAACACTTTTCGCACTTGTGTTAGTGTTGAAAAACCACTTTTCGCACTTGTGTTAGTGTTGAAAAACCACTTTTCGCACTTGTGTTGGTGCAGGAAACCACTTTTGCATTTGTATTAGTGTGGAAAAAACACTTTTCGCACTTGTGTTGGTGTTGAAAAACCACTTTTCGCACTTGTGTTGGTGCAGGAAACCACTTTTGCACTTGTATTAGTGTGGAAAAACCACTTTTCGCACTTGTGTTAGTGTTGAAAAACCACCTTTCGCACTTGTGTTAGTGTTGAAAAACCACTTTTCGCACTTGTGTTAGTGTTGAAAAACCACTTTTCGCACTTGTGTTAGTGTTGAAAAACCACTTTTCGCACTCGTGTTAGTATTGAAAAACCACTTTTCGCACTTGTGTTGGTGCAGGAAACACTTTTGCACTTGTATTAGTGTTGAAAAACCACTTTTCGCACTTGTGTTAGTGTTGAAAAACCACTTTTCGCACTTGTGTTAGTGTTGAAAACCACTTTTCGCACTTGTATTGGTGCAGGAAACCACTTTTGCACTTGTATGAGTGTTGAAAAACCACTTTTCGCACTTGTGTTAGTGTTGGAAAACCACTTTTCGCACTTGTGTTGGTGCAGGAAACCACTTTTGCACTTGTATTAGTGTGGAAAAAACACTTTTTGCACTTGTGATAGTGTTGAAAAACCACTTTTTGCACTTGTGTTAGTGTTGAAAAACCACTTTTCGCACTTGTGTTGGTGCATGAAACCACTTTTGCACTTGTATTAGTGTGGAAAAACCACTTTTCGCACTTGTGTTAGTGTTGAAAAACCACTTTTCGCACTTGTGTTAGTGTTGAAAAACCACTTTTTGCACTTGTGTTGGTGCAGGAAACCACTTTTGCACTTGTATTAGTGTGGAAAAACCACTTTTCGCACTTGTGTTAGTGTTGAAAAAAATTTTTTTCGCACTTGTGTTAGTGTTGAAAAACCACTTTTTGCACTTGTGTTGGTGCAGGAAACCACTTTTGCACTTGTATTAGTGTGGAAAAAACACTTTTTGCACTTGTGATAGTGTTGAAAAACCACTTTTTGCACTTGTGTTTGTGTTGAAAAACCACTTTTCGCACTTGTGTTGGTGCATGAAACCACTTTTGCACTTGTATTAGTGTGGAAAAACCACTTTTCGCACTTGTGTTTGTGCAGGAAGCCACTTTTGCACTTGTGTTAGTGTGGAAAAAACACTTTTCGCACTTGTGTTAGTGTTGAAAAACCACTTTTTGCACTTGTGTTAGTGTTGAAAAACTACTTTTCACACTTGTGTTAGTGCAGGAAACCACTTTTGCACTTGTATTAGTGTGGAAAAACCACTTTTCACACTTGTGTTAGTGTTGAAAAACCACTTTTCGCACTTGTGTTAGTGTTGAAAAACCACTTTTCGCACTTGTGTTAGTGTTGAAAAACCACTTTTCGCACTTGTGTTGGTGCATGAAACCACTTTTGCACTTGTATTAGTGTGGAAAAACCACTTTTCACACTTGTGTTGGTGCAGGAAACCACTTTTGCACTTGTATTAGTGTGGAAAAAACACTTTTCGCACTTGTGTTAGTGTTGAAAAACCACTTTTTGCACTTGTGTTAGTGTTGAAAAACTACTTTTCACACTTGTGTTAGTGCAGGAAACCACTTTTGCACTTGTATTTGTGTGGAAAAACCACTTTTCGCACTTGTGTTAGTGTTGAAAAACCACTTTTTGCACTTGTGTTGGTGCAGGAAACCACTTTTGCACTTGTATTAGTGTGGAAAAAACACTTTTTGCACTTGTGATAGTGTTGAAAAACCACTTTTTGCACTTGTGTTTGTGTTGAAAAACCACTTTTCGCACTTGTGTTGGTGCATGAAACCACTTTTGCACTTGTATTAGTGTGGAAAAACCACTTTTCGCACTTGTGTTTGTGCAGGAAGCCACTTTTGCACTTGTGTTAGTGTGGAAAAAACACTTTTCGCACTTGTGTTAGTGTTGAAAAACCACTTTTTGCACTTGTGTTAGTGTTGAAAAACTACTTTTCACACTTGTGTTAGTGCAGGAAACCACTTTTGCACTTGTATTAGTGTGGAAAACCACTTTTCACACTTGTGTTAGTGTTGAAAAACCACTTTACGCACTTGTGTTAGTGTTGAAAAACCACTTTTCGCACTTGTGTTAGTGTTGAAAAACCACTTTTCGCACTTGTGTTGGTGCATGAAACCACTTTTGCACTTGTATTAGTGTGGAAAAACCACTTTTCACACTTGTGTTGGTGCAGGAAACCACTTTTGCACTTGTATTAGTGTGGAAAAAACACTTTTCGCACTTGTGTTAGTGTTGAAAAACCACTTTTTGCACTTGTGTTAGTGTTGAAAAACCACTTTTCGCACTTGTGTTGGTGCAGGAAACCACTTTTGCACTTTTATTAGTGTTGAAAAACCACTTTTCGCACTTGTGTTGGTGCAGGCAACCACTTTTGCACTTGTATTAGTGTGGAAAAAACACTTTTCGCACTTGTGTTAGTGTTGAAAAACCACTTTTCGCACTTGTGTTGGTGCAGGAAACCACTTTTGCACTTGTGATATTGTAGAAAAACCACTTTTCACACTTGTGTTAGTGTTGAAAAACCACTTTTCGCACTTGTGTTAGTGCAGGAAACCACTTTTGCACTTGTATTAGTGTGGAAAAACCACTTTTCGTAATTGTGTTAGTGTTGAAAAACCACTTTTCGCACTTGTGTTGGTGCAGGAAACCACTTTTGCACTTGTATTAGTGTGGAAAAAACACTTTTTGCACTTGTGATAGTGTTGAAAAACCACTTTTCGCACTTGTGTTAGTGTTGAAAAACCACTTTTCGCACTTGTGTTGGTGCAGGAAACCACTTTTGCCCTTGTATTAGTGTGGAAAAACCACTTTTCGCACTTTTGTTAGTGTTGATAAACCACTTTTCGCCCTTGTGTTAGTGTTGAAAAAACACTTTTCGCACTTGTGTTAGTGTTGAAAAACCACTTTTCACACTTGTGTTGGTGCAGGAAACCACTTTTGCACTTGTATTAGTGTGGAATAAACACTTTTCGCACTTGTGTTAGTGTTGAAAAACCACTTTTCGCACTTGTGTTAGTGTTGAAAAACCACTTTTCGCACTTGTGTTGGTGCAGGAAACCACTTTTGCATTTGTATTAGTGTGGAAAAAACACTTTTCGCACTTGTGTTAGTGTTGAAAAACCACTTTTCGCACTTGTGTTAGTGTTGAAAAACCACTTTTCGCACTTGTGTTGGTGCAGGAAACCACTTTTGCACTTGTATTAGTGTGGAAAAAACACTTTTCGCACCTGTGTTAGTGTTGAAAAACCACTTTTCGCACTTGTGTTAGTGTTGAAAAACCACTTTTCTCACTTGTGTTGGTGCAGGAAACCACTTTTGCACTTGTATTAGTGTGGAAAAACCACTTTTCGCACTTGTGTTGGTGCAGGAAACCACTTTTGCACTTGTATTAGTGTGGAAAAACCACTTTTCGCACTTGTGTTAGTGTTGAAAAACCACTTTTTGCACTTGTGTTAGTGTTGAAAAACCACTTTTCGCACTTGTGTTGGTGCAGGAAACCACTTTTGCACTTGTATTAGTGTTGAAAAACCACTTTTCGCACTTGTGTTAGTGTTGAAAAACCACTTTTCGCACTTGTGTTGGTGCAGGAAACCACTTTTGCACTTGTATTAGTGTCGAAAAAACACTTTTTGCACTTGTGATAGTGTTGAAAAACCACTTTTTGCACTTGTGTTAGTGTTGAAAAACCACTTTTCGCACTTGTGTTGGTGCATGAAACCACTTTTGCACTTGTATTAGTGTGGAAAAACCACTTTTCACACTTGTGTTAGTGTTGAAAAACCACTTTTTGCACTTGTGTTAGTGTTGAAAAACTACTTTTCACACTTGTGTTAGTGCAGGAAACCACTTTTGCACTTGTATTTGTGTGGAAAAACCACTTTTCGCACTTGTGTTAGTGTTGAAAAACCACTTTTCGCACTTGTGTTAGTGTTGAAAAACCACTTTTCGCACTTGTGTTAGTGTTGAAAAACCACTTTTCGCACTTGTGTTGGTGGAGGAAACCACTTTTGCACTTGTATTAGTGTGGAAAAAACACTTTTCGCAATTGTGTTAGTGTTGAAAAACCACTTTTTACACTTGTGTTAGTGTGGAAAAACCACTTTTTGCACTTGTGTTGGTGCAGGAAACCACTTTTGCACTTGTATTAGTGTGGAAAAAACACTTTTCGCACTTGTGTTAGTGTTGAAAAACCACTTTTCGCACTTGTGTTAGTGTTGAAAAACCACTTTTCACACTTGTGTTGGTGCAGGAAACCACTTTTGCACTTGTATTAGTGTGGAAAAACCACTTTTCGCACTTGTGTTAGTGTTGAAAAACCACTTTTCGCACTTGTGTTAGTGTTGAAAAACCACTTTTCGCACTTGTGTTAGTGTTGAAAAACCACTTTTCGCACTTGTGTTGGTGGAGGAAACCACTTTTGCACTTGTATTAGTGTGGAAAAAACACTTTTCGCACTTGTGTTAGTGTTGAAAAACCACTTTTTGCACTTGTGTTAGTGTTGAAAAACCACTTTTCGCACTTGTGTGGGTGCAGGAAAACACTTTTGCACTTGTATTAGTGTGGAAAAACCACTTTTCGCACTTGTGTTAGTGTTGAAAAACCACTTTTCGCACTTGTGTTAGTGTTGAAAAACCACTTTTCGCACTTGTGTTAGTGTTGAAAAACCACTTTTCGCACTTGTGTTGGTGCAGGAAACCACTTTTGCACTTGTATTAGTGTGGAAAAAACACTTTTCACACTTGTGTTAGTGTTGAACAACCACTTTTCGCACTTGTGTAAGTGTTGAAAAAACACTTTTCGCACTTGTGTTGGTGCATGAAACCACTTTTGCACTTGTATTAGTGTGGAAAAACCACTTTTCACACTTGTGTTAGTGTTGAAAAACCACTTTTCGCACTTGTGTTAGTGTTGAAAAACCACTTTTGCACTTGTGTTGGTGCAGGAAACCACTTTTGCACTTGTGATATTGTAGAAAAACCACTTTTCACACTTGTGTTAGTGTTGAAAAACCACTTTTCGCACTTGTGTTAGTGCAGGAAACCACTTTTGCACTTGTATTAGTGTGGAAAAACCACTTTTCGTAATTGTGTTAGTGTTGAAAAACCACTTTTCGTAATTGTGTTAGTGTTGAAAAACCACTTTTCGCACTTGTGTTAGTGCAGGAAACCACTTTTGCACTTGTATTAGTGTGGAAAAACCACTTTTCGTAATTGTGTTAGTGTTGAAAAACCACTTTTGCACTTGTGATATTGTAGAAAAACCACTTTTCACACTTGTGTTAGTGTTGAAAAACCACTTTTCGCACTTGTGTTAGTGCAGGAAACCACTTTTGCACTTGTATTAGTGTGGAAAAACCACTTTTCGTAATTGTATTAGTGTGGAAAAACCACTTTTCGTAATTGTGTTAGTGTTGAAAAACCACTTTTCGCACTTGTGTTGGTGCAGGAAACCACTTTTGCACTTGTATTAGTGTGGAAAAAACACTTTTTGCACTTGTGTTAGTGTTGAAAAACCACTTTTCGCACTTGTGTTGGTGCAGGAAACCACTTTTGCACTTGTATTAGTGTGGAAAAAACACTTTTCGCACCTGTGTTAGTGTTGAAAAACCACTTTTCGCACTTGTGTTAGTGTTGAAAAACCACTTTTCTCACTTGTGTTGGTGCAGGAAACCACTTTTGCACTTGTATTAGTGTGGAAAAACCACTTTTCGCACTTGTGTTGGTGCAGGAAACCACTTTTGCACTTGTATTAGTGTGGAAAAACCACTTTTCGCACTTGTGTTAGTGTTGAAAAACCACTTTTTGCACTTGTGTTAGTGTTGAAAAACCACTTTTCGCACTTGTGTTGGTGCAGGAAACCACTTTTGCACTTGTATTAGTGTTGAAAAACCACTTTTCGCACTTGTGTTAGTGTTGAAAAACCACTTTTCGCACTTGTGTTGGTGCAGGAAACCACTTTTGCACTTGTATTAGTGTCGAAAAAACACTTTTTGCACTTGTGATAGTGTTGAAAAACCACTTTTTGCACTTGTGTTAGTGTTGAAAAACCACTTTTCGCACTTGTGTTGGTGCATGAAACCACTTTTGCACTTGTATTAGTGTGGAAAAACCACTTTTCACACTTGTGTTAGTGTTGAAAAACCACTTTTTGCACTTGTGTTAGTGTTGAAAAACTACTTTTCACACTTGTGTTAGTGCAGGAAACCACTTTTGCACTTGTATTTGTGTGGAAAAACCACTTTTCGCACTTGTGTTAGTGTTGAAAAACCACTTTTTGCACTTGTGTTAGTGTTGAAAAACCACTTTTCGCACTTGTGTGGGTGCAGGAAAACACTTTTGCACTTGTATTAGTGTGGAAAAACCACTTTTCGCACTTGTGTTAGTGTTGAAAAACCACTTTTCGCACTTGTGTTAGTGTTGAAAAACCACTTTTCGCACTTGTGTTAGTGTTGAAAAACCACTTTTCGCACTTGTGTTGGTGCAGGAAACCACTTTTGCACTTGTATTAGTGTGGAAAAAACACTTTTCACACTTGTGTTAGTGTTGAACAACCACTTTTCGCACTTGTGTAAGTGTTGAAAAAACACTTTTCGCACTTGTGTTGGTGCATGAAACCACTTTTGCACTTGTATTAGTGTGGAAAAACCACTTTTCACACTTGTGTTAGTGTTGAAAAACCACTTTTCGCACTTGTGTTAGTGTTGAAAAACCACTTTTGCACTTGTGTTGGTGCAGGAAACCACTTTTGCACTTGTGATATTGTAGAAAAACCACTTTTCACACTTGTGTTAGTGTTGAAAAACCACTTTTCGCACTTGTGTTAGTGCAGGAAACCACTTTTGCACTTGTATTAGTGTGGAAAAACCACTTTTCGTAATTGTGTTAGTGTTGAAAAACCACTTTTCGTAATTGTGTTAGTGTTGAAAAACCACTTTTCGCACTTGTGTTAGTGCAGGAAACCACTTTTGCACTTGTATTAGTGTGGAAAAACCACTTTTCGTAATTGTGTTAGTGTTGAAAAACCACTTTTGCACTTGTGATATTGTAGAAAAACCACTTTTCACACTTGTGTTAGTGTTGAAAAACCACTTTTCGCACTTGTGTTAGTGCAGGAAACCACTTTTGCACTTGTATTAGTGTGGAAAAACCACTTTTCGTAATTGTATTAGTGTGGAAAAACCACTTTTCGTAATTGTGTTAGTGTTGAAAAACCACTTTTCGCACTTGTGTTGGTGCAGGAAACCACTTTTGCACTTGTATTAGTGTGGAAAAAACACTTTTTGCACTTGTGTTAGTGTTGAAAAACCACTTTTCGCACTTGTGTTGGTGCAGGAAACCACTTTTGCACTTGTATTAGTGTGGAAAAAACACTTTTCGCACCTGTGTTAGTGTTGAAAAACCACTTTTCGCACTTGTGTTAGTGTTGAAAAACCACTTTTCTCACTTGTGTTGGTGCAGGAAACCACTTTTGCACTTGTATTAGTGTGGAAAAACCACTTTTCGCACTTGTGTTGGTGCAGGAAACCACTTTTGCACTTGTATTAGTGTGGAAAAACCACTTTTCGCACTTGTGTTAGTGTTGAAAAACCACTTTTTGCACTTGTGTTAGTGTTGAAAAACCACTTTTCGCACTTGTGTTGGTGCAGGAAACCACTTTTGCACTTGTATTAGTGTTGAAAAACCACTTTTCGCACTTGTGTTAGTGTTGAAAAACCACTTTTCGCACTTGTGTTGGTGCAGGAAACCACTTTTGCACTTGTATTAGTGTCGAAAAAACACTTTTTGCACTTGTGATAGTGTTGAAAAACCACTTTTTGCACTTGTGTTAGTGTTGAAAAACCACTTTTCGCACTTGTGTTGGTGCATGAAACCACTTTTGCACTTGTATTAGTGTGGAAAAACCACTTTTCACACTTGTGTTAGTGTTGAAAAACCACTTTTTGCACTTGTGTTAGTGTTGAAAAACTACTTTTCACACTTGTGTTAGTGCAGGAAACCACTTTTGCACTTGTATTTGTGTGGAAAAACCACTTTTCGCACTTGTGTTAGTGTTGAAAAACTACTTTTCACACTTGTGTTAGTGTTGAAAAACCACTTTTCGCACTTGTGTTAGTGCAGGAAACCACTTTTGCACTTGTATTAGTGTGGAAAAACCACTTTTCGTAATTGTGTTAGTGTTGAAAAACCACTTTTCGCACTTGTGTTGGTGCAGGAAACCACTTTTGCACTTGTATTAGTGTGGAAAAAACACTTTTTGCACTTGTGATAGTGTTGAAAAACCACTTTTCGCACTTGTGTTAGTGTTGAAAAACCACTTTTCGCACTTGTGTTGGTGCAGGAAACCACTTTTGCCCTTGTATTAGTGTGGAAAAACCACTTTTCGCACTTTTGTTAGTGTTGATAAACCACTTTTCGCCCTTGTGTTAGTGTTGAAAAAACACTTTTCGCACTTGTGTTAGTGTTGAAAAACCACTTTTCACACTTGTGTTGGTGCAGGAAACCACTTTTGCACTTGTATTAGTGTGGAATAAACACTTTTCGCACTTGTGTTAGTGTTGAAAAACCACTTTTCGCACTTGTGTTAGTGTTGAAAAACCACTTTTCGCACTTGTGTTGGTGCAGGAAACCACTTTTGCATTTGTATTAGTGTGGAAAAAACACTTTTCGCACTTGTGTTAGTGTTGAAAAACCACTTTTCGCACTTGTGTTAGTGTTGAAAAACCACTTTTCGCACTTGTGTTGGTGCAGGAAACCACTTTTGCACTTGTATTAGTGTGGAAAAAACACTTTTCGCACCTGTGTTAGTGTTGAAAAACCACTTTTCGCACTTGTGTTAGTGTTGAAAAACCACTTTTCTCACTTGTGTTGGTGCAGGAAACCACTTTTGCACTTGTATTAGTGTGGAAAAACCACTTTTCGCACTTGTGTTGGTGCAGGAAACCACTTTTGCACTTGTATTAGTGTGGAAAAACCACTTTTCGCACTTGTGTTAGTGTTGAAAAACCACTTTTTGCACTTGTGTTAGTGTTGAAAAACCACTTTTCGCACTTGTGTTGGTGCAGGAAACCACTTTTGCACTTGTATTAGTGTTGAAAAACCACTTTTCGCACTTGTGTTAGTGTTGAAAAACCACTTTTCGCACTTGTGTTGGTGCAGGAAACCACTTTTGCACTTGTATTAGTGTCGAAAAAACACTTTTTGCACTTGTGATAGTGTTGAAAAACCACTTTTTGCACTTGTGTTAGTGTTGAAAAACCACTTTTCGCACTTGTGTTGGTGCATGAAACCACTTTTGCACTTGTATTAGTGTGGAAAAACCACTTTTCACACTTGTGTTAGTGTTGAAAAACCACTTTTTGCACTTGTGTTAGTGTTGAAAAACTACTTTTCACACTTGTGTTAGTGCAGGAAACCACTTTTGCACTTGTATTTGTGTGGAAAAACCACTTTTCGCACTTGTGTTAGTGTTGAAAAACCACTTTTCGCACTTGTGTTAGTGTTGAAAAACCACTTTTCGCACTTGTGTTAGTGTTGAAAAACCACTTTTTGCACTTGTGTTGGTGGAGGAAACCACTTTTGCACTTGTATTAGTGTGGAAAAAACACTTTTCGCAATTGTGTTAGTGTTGAAAAACCACTTTTTGCACTTGTGTTAGTGTGGAAAAACCACTTTTTGCACTTGTGTTGGTGCAGGAAACCACTTTTGCACTTGTATTAGTGTGGAAAAAACACTTTTCGCACTTGTGTTAGTGTTGAAAAACCACTTTTCGCACTTGTGTTAGTGTTGAAAAACCACTTTTCACACTTGTGTTGGTGCAGGAAACCACTTTTGCATTTGTATTAGTGTGGAAAAACCACTTTTCGCACTTGTGTTAGTGTTGAAAAACCACTTTTCGCACTTGTGTTAGTGTTGAAAAACCACTTTTCGCACTTGTGTTAGTGTTGAAAAACCACTTTTCGCACTTGTGTTGGTGGAGGAAACCACTTTTGCACTTGTATTAGTGTGGAAAAAACACTTTTCGCACTTGTGTTAGTGTTGAAAAACTACTTTTTGCACTTGTGTTAGTGTTGAAAAACCACTTTTCGCACTTGTGTGGGTGCAGGAAAACACTTTTGCACTTGTATTAGTGTGGAAAAACCACTTTTCGCACTTGTGTTAGTGTTGAAAAACCACTTTTCGCACTTGTGTTAGTGTTGAAAAACCACTTTTCGCACTTGTGTTAGTGTTGAAAAACCACTTTTCGCATTTGTGTTGGTGCAGGAAACCACTTTTGCACTTGTATTAGTGTGGAAAAAAACACTTTTCACACTTGTGTTAGTGTTGACAACCACTTTTCGCACTTGTGTAAGTGTTGAAAAAACACTTTTCGCACTTGTGTTGGTGCATGAAACCACTTTTGCACTTGTATTAGTGTGGAAAAACCACTTTTCACACTTGTGTTATTGTTGAAAAACCACTTTTCGCACTTGTGTTAGTGTTGAAAAACCACTTTTGCACTTGTATTAGTGTGGAAAAACCACTTTTCGCACTTGTGTTAGTGTTGAAAAACCACTTTTCGCACTTGTGTTAGTGTTGAAAAACCACTTTTCGCACTTGTGTTAGTGTTTAAAAACCACTTTTCGCACTTGTGTTGGTGGAGGAAACCACTTTTGCACTTGTATTAGTGTGGAAAAAACACTTTTCGCACTTGTGTTAGTGTTGAAAAACCACTTTTTGCACTTGTGTTAGTGTTGAAAAACCACTTTTCGCACTTGTGTTGGTGCAGGAAAACACTTTTGCACTTGTATTAGTGTGGAAAAACCACTTTTCGCACTTGTGTTAGTGTTGAAAAACCACTTTTCGCACTTGTGTTAGTGTTGAAAAACCACTTTTCGCACTTGTGTTGGTGCAGGAAACCACTTTTGCACTTGTATTAGTGTGGAAAAAACACTTTTTGCACTTGTGATAGTGTTGAAAAACCACTTTTTGCACTTGTGTTTGTGTTGAAAAACCACTTTTCGCACTTGTGTTGGTGCATGAAAACACTTTTGCACTTGTATTAGTGTGGAAAAAACACTTTTCGCACTTGTGTTGGTGCAGGAAACCACTTTTGCACTTGTATTAGTGTGGAAAAAACACTTTTCGCACTTGTGTTAGTGTTGAAAAACCACTTTTTGCACTTGTGTTAGTGTTGAAAAACTACTTTTCACACTTGTGTTAGTGCAGGAAACCACTTTTGCACTTGTATTTGTGTGGAAAAACCACTTTTCGCACTTGTGTTAGTGTTGAAAAACCACTTTTCGCACTTGTGTTAGTGTTGAAAAACCACTTTTCGCACTTGTGTTAGTGTTGAAAAACCACTTTTCGCACTTGTGTTGGTGGAGGAAACCACTTTTGCACTTGTATTAGTGTGGAAAAAACACTTTTCGCACTTGTGTTAGTGTTGAAAAACCACTTTTCGCACTTGTGTAAGTGTTGAAAAAACACTTTTCGCACTTGTGTTGGTGCATGAAACCACTTTTGCACTTGTATTAGTGTGGAAAAACCACTTTTCACACTTGTGTTAGTGTTGAAAAACCACTTTTCGCACTTGTGTTAGTGTTGAAAAACCACTTTTGCACTTGTATTAGTGTGGAAAAACCACTTTTCGCACTTGTGTTAGTGTTGAAAAACCACTTTTCGCACTTGTGTTAGTGTTGAAAAACCACTTTTCGCACTTGTGTTAGTGTTGAAAAACCACTTTTCGCACTTGTGTTGGTGGAGGAAACCACTTTTGCACTTGTATTAGTGTGGAAAAACCACTTTTCGCACTTGTGTTAGTGTTGAAAAACCACTTTTTGCACTTGTGTTAGTGTTGAAAAACCACTTTTCGCACTTGTGTTGGTGCAGGAAACCACTTTTGCACTTGTATTAGTGTTGAAAAACCACTTTTCGCACTTGTGTTAGTGTTGAAAAACCACTTTTCGCACTTGTGTTGGTGCAGGAAACCACTTTTGCACTTGTATTAGTGTCGAAAAAACACTTTTTGCACTTGTGATAGTGTTGAAAAACCACTTTTTGCACTTGTGTTAGTGTTGAAAAACCACTTTTCGCACTTGTGTTGGTGCATGAAACCACTTTTGCACTTGTATTAGTGTGGAAAAACCACTTTTCACACTTGTGTTAGTGTTGAAAAACCACTTTTTGCACTTGTGTTAGTGTTGAAAAACTACTTTTCACACTTGTGTTAGTGCAGGAAACCACTTTTGCACTTGTATTTGTGTGGAAAAACCACTTTTCGCACTTGTGTTAGTGTTGAAAAACCACTTTTCGCACTTGTGTTAGTGTTGAAAAACCACTTTTCGCACTTGTGTTAGTGTTGAAAAACCACTTTTTGCACTTGTGTTGGTGGAGGAAACCACTTTTGCACTTGTATTAGTGTGGAAAAAACACTTTTCGCAATTGTGTTAGTGTTGAAAAACCACTTTTTGCACTTGTGTTAGTGTGGAAAAACCACTTTTTGCACTTGTGTTGGTGCAGGAAACCACTTTTGCACTTGTATTAGTGTGGAAAAAACACTTTTCGCACTTGTGTTAGTGTTGAAAAACCACTTTTCGCACTTGTGTTAGTGTTGAAAAACCACTTTTCACACTTGTGTTGGTGCAGGAAACCACTTTTGCATTTGTATTAGTGTGGAAAAACCACTTTTCGCACTTGTGTTAGTGTTGAAAAACCACTTTTCGCACTTGTGTTAGTGTTGAAAAACCACTTTTCGCACTTGTGTTAGTGTTGAAAAACCACTTTTCGCACTTGTGTTGGTGGAGGAAACCACTTTTGCACTTGTATTAGTGTGGAAAAAACACTTTTCGCACTTGTGTTAGTGTTGAAAAACTACTTTTTGCACTTGTGTTAGTGTTGAAAAACCACTTTTCGCACTTGTGTGGGTGCAGGAAAACACTTTTGCACTTGTATTAGTGTGGAAAAACCACTTTTCGCACTTGTGTTAGTGTTGAAAAACCACTTTTCGCACTTGTGTTAGTGTTGAAAAACCACTTTTCGCACTTGTGTTAGTGTTGAAAAACCACTTTTCGCACTTGTGTTGGTGCAGGAAACCACTTTTGCACTTGTATTAGTGTGGAAAAAACACTTTTCACACTTGTGTTAGTGTTGAACAACCACTTTTCGCACTTGTGTAAGTGTTGAAAAAACACTTTTCGCACTTGTGTTGGTGCATGAAACCACTTTTGCACTTGTATTAGTGTGGAAAAACCACTTTTCACACTTGTGTTAGTGTTGAAAAACCACTTTTCGCACTTGTGTTAGTGTTGAAAAACCACTTTTGCACTTGTATTAGTGTGGAAAAACCACTTTTCGCACTTGTGTTAGTGTTGAAAAACCACTTTTCGCACTTGTGTTAGTGTTGAAAAACCACTTTTCGCACTTGTGTTAGTGTTGAAAAACCACTTTTCGCACTTGTGTTGGTGGAGGAAACCACTTTTGCACTTGTATTAGTGTGGAAAAAACACTTTTCGCACTTGTGTTAGTGTTGAAAAACCACTTTTTGCACTTGTGTTAGTGTTGAAAAACCACTTTTCGCACTTGTGTTGGTGCAGGAAAACACTTTTGCACTTGTATTAGTGTGGAAAAACCACTTTTCGCACTTGTGTTAGTGTTGAAAAACCACTTTTCGCACTTGTGTTAGTGTTGAAAAACCACTTTTCGCACTTGTGTTGGTGCAGGAAACCACTTTTGCACTTGTATTAGTGTGGAAAAAACACTTTTTGCACTTGTGATAGTGTTGAAAAACCACTTTTTGCACTTGTGTTTGTGTTGAAAAACCACTTTTCGCACTTGTGTTGGTGCATGAAAACACTTTTGCACTTGTATTAGTGTGGAAAAAACACTTTTCGCACTTGTGTTGGTGCAGGAAACCACTTTTGCACTTGTATTAGTGTGGAAAAAACACTTTTCGCACTTGTGTTAGTGTTGAAAAACCACTTTTTGCACTTGTGTTAGTGTTGAAAAACTACTTTTCACACTTGTGTTAGTGCAGGAAACCACTTTTGCACTTGTATTTGTGTGGAAAAACCACTTTTCGCACTTGTGTTAGTGTTGAAAAACCACTTTTCGCACTTGTGTTAGTGTTGAAAAACCACTTTTCGCACTTGTGTTAGTGTTGAAAAACCACTTTTCGCACTTGTGTTGGTGGAGGAAACCACTTTTGCACTTGTATTAGTGTGGAAAAAACACTTTTCGCACTTGTGTTAGTGTTGAAAAACCACTTTTCGCACTTGTGTAAGTGTTGAAAAAACACTTTTCGCACTTGTGTTGGTGCATGAAACCACTTTTGCACTTGTATTAGTGTGGAAAAACCACTTTTCACACTTGTGTTAGTGTTGAAAAACCACTTTTCGCACTTGTGTTAGTGTTGAAAAACCACTTTTGCACTTGTATTAGTGTGGAAAAACCACTTTTCGCACTTGTGTTAGTGTTGAAAAACCACTTTTCGCACTTGTGTTAGTGTTGAAAAACCACTTTTCGCACTTGTGTTAGTGTTGAAAAACCACTTTTCGCACTTGTGTTGGTGGAGGAAACCACTTTTGCACTTGTATTAGTGTGGAAAAAACACTTTTCGCACTTGTGTTAGTGTTGAAAAACCACTTTTTGCACTTGTGTTAGTGTTGAAAAACCACTTTTCGCACTTGTGTTGGTGCAGGAAAACACTTTTGCACTTGTATTAGTGTGGAAAAACCACTTTTTGCACTTGTGTTAGTGTTGAAAAACCACTTTTCGCACTTGTGTTAGTGTTGAAAAACCACTTTTCGCACTTGTGTTGGTGCAGGAAACCACTTTTGCACTTGTATTAGTGTGGAAAAAACACTTTTTGCACTTGTGATAGTGTTGAAAAACCACTTTTTGCACTTGTGTTTGTGTTGAAAAACCACTTTTCGCACTTGTGTTGGTGCATGAAAACACTTTTGCACTTGTATTAGTGTGGAAAAACCACTTTTCGCACTTGTGTTGGTGCAGGAAACCACTTTTGCACTTGTATTAGTGTGGAAAAAACACTTTTCGCACTTGTGTTAGTGTTGAAAAACCACTTTTTGCACTTGTGTTAGTGTTGAAAAACTACTTTTCACACTTGTGTTAGTGCAGGAAACCACTTTTGCACTTGTATTTGTGTGGAAAAACCACTTTTCGCACTTGTGTTAGTGTTGAAAAACCACTTTTCGCACTTGTGTTAGTGTTGAAAAACCACTTTTCGCACTTGTGTTAGTGTTGAAAAACCACTTTTCGCACTTGTGTTGGTGGAGGAAACCACTTTTGCACTTGTATTAGTGTGGAAAAAACACTTTTCGCACTTGTGTTAGTGTTGAAAAACCACTTTTTGCACTTGTGTTAGTGTTGAAAAACCACTTTTCGCACTTGTGTTGGTGCAGGAAACCACCTTTGCACTTGTATTAGTGTGGAAAAAACACTTTTCGCACTTGTGTTAGTGTTGAAAAACCACTTTTCGCACTTGTGTTAGTGTTGAAAAACCACTTTTCGCACTTGTGTTGGTGCATGAAACCACTTTTGCACTTGTATTAGTGTGGAAAAACCACTTTTCGCACTTGTGTTGGTGCAGGAAACCACTTTTGCACTTGTGTTAGTGTTGAAAAACCACTTTTCGCACTTGTGTAAGTGTTGAAAAAACACTTTTCGCACTTGTGTTGGTGCAGGAAACCACTTTTGCACTTGTATTAGTGTGGAAAAACCACTTTTCGCACTTTTGTTAGTGTTGATAAACCACTTTTCGCCCTTGTGTTAGTGTTGAAAAACCACTTTTCGCACTTGTGTTAGTGTTGAAAAACCACTTTTCGCACTTGTGTTGGTGCAGTAAACCACTTTTGCACTTGTATTAGTGTGGAATAAACACTTTTCGCACTTGTGTTAGTGTTGAAAAACCACTTTTCGCACTTGTGTTAGTGTTGAAAAACCACTTTTCGCACTTGTGTTGGTGCAGGAAACCACTTTTGCATTTGTATTAGTGTGGAAAAAACACTTTTCGCACTTGTGTTAGTGTTGAAAAACCACTTTTCGCACTTGTGTTAGTGTTGAAAAACCACTTTTCGCACTTGTGTTGGTGCAGGAAACCACTTTTGCACTTGTATTAGTGTGGAAAAAACACTTTTCGCACCTGTGTTAGTGTTGAAAAACCACTTTTCGCACTTGTGTTAGTGTTGAAAAACCACTTTTCTCACTTGTGTTGGTGCAGGAAACCACTTTTGCACTTGTATTAGTGTGGAAAAACCACTTTTCGCACTTGTGTTGGTGCAGGAAACCACTTTTGCACTTGTATTAGTGTGGAAAAACCACTTTTCGCACTTGTGTTAGTGTTGAAAAACCACTTTTTGCACTTGTGTTAGTGTTGAAAAACCACTTTTCGCACTTGTGTTGGTGCAGGAAACCACTTTTGCACTTGTATTAGTGTTGAAAAACCACTTTTCGCACTTGTGTTAGTGTTGAAAAACCACTTTTCGCACTTGTGTTGGTGCAGGAAACCACTTTTGCACTTGTATTAGTGTCGAAAAAACACTTTTTGCACTTGTGATAGTGTTGAAAAACCACTTTTTGCACTTGTGTTAGTGTTGAAAAACCACTTTTCGCACTTGTGTTGGTGCATGAAACCACTTTTGCACTTGTATTAGTGTGGAAAAACCACTTTTCACACTTGTGTTAGTGTTGAAAAACCACTTTTTGCACTTGTGTTAGTGTTGAAAAACTACTTTTCACACTTGTGTTAGTGCAGGAAACCACTTTTGCACTTGTATTTGTGTGGAAAAACCACTTTTCGCACTTGTGTTAGTGTTGAAAAACCACTTTTCGCACTTGTGTTAGTGTTGAAAAACCACTTTTCGCACTTGTGTTAGTGTTGAAAAACCACTTTTCGCACTTGTGTTGGTGGAGGAAACCACTTTTGCACTTGTATTAGTGTGGAAAAAACACTTTTCGCAATTGTGTTAGTGTTGAAAAACCACTTTTTGCACTTGTGTTAGTGTGGAAAAACCACTTTTTGCACTTGTGTTGGTGCAGGAAACCACTTTTGCACTTGTATTAGTGTGGAAAAAACACTTTTCGCACTTGTGTTAGTGTTGAAAAACCACTTTTCGCACTTGTGTTAGTGTTGAAAAACCACTTTTCACACTTGTGTTGGTGCAGGAAACCACTTTTGCACTTGTATTAGTGTGGAAAAACCACTTTTCGCACTTGTGTTAGTGTTGAAAAACCACTTTTCGCACTTGTGTTAGTGTTGAAAAACCACTTTTCGCACTTGTGTTAGTGTTGAAAAACCACTTTTCGCACTTGTGTTGGTGGAGGAAACCACTTTTGCACTTGTATTAGTGTGGAAAAAACACTTTTCGCACTTGTGTTAGTGTTGAAAAACCACTTTTTGCACTTGTGTTAGTGTTGAAAAACCACTTTTCGCACTTGTGTGGGTGCAGGAAAACACTTTTGCACTTGTATTAGTGTGGAAAAACCACTTTTCGCACTTGTGTTAGTGTTGAAAAACCACTTTTCGCACTTGTGTTAGTGTTGAAAAACCACTTTTCGCACTTGTGTTAGTGTTGAAAAACCACTTTTGCACTTGTATTAGTGTGGAAAAACCACTTTTCGCACTTGTGTTAGTGTTGAAAAACCACTTTTCGCACTTGTGTTAGTGTTGAAAAACCACTTTTCGCACTTGTGTTAGTGTTGAAAAACCACTTTTCGCACTTGTGTTGGTGGAGGAAACCACTTTTGCACTTGTATTAGTGTGGAAAAAACACTTTTCGCACTTGTGTTAGTGTTGAAAAACCACTTTTTGCACTTGTGTTAGTGTTGAAAAACCACTTTTCGCACTTGTGTTGGTGCAGGAAAACACTTTTGCACTTGTATTAGTGTGGAAAAACCACTTTTCGCACTTGTGTTAGTGTTGAAAAACCACTTTTCGCACTTGTGTTAGTGTTGAAAAACCACTTTTCGCACTTGTGTTGGTGCAGGAAACCACTTTTGCACTTGTATTAGTGTGGAAAAAACACTTTTTGCACTTGTGATAGTGTTGAAAAACCACTTTTTGCACTTGTGTTTGTGTTGAAAAACCACTTTTCGCACTTGTGTTGGTGCATGAAAACACTTTTGCACTTGTATTAGTGTGGAAAAAACACTTTTCGCACTTGTGTTGGTGCAGGAAACCACTTTTGCACTTGTATTAGTGTGGAAAAAACACTTTTCGCACTTGTGTTAGTGTTGAAAAACCACTTTTTGCACTTGTGTTAGTGTTGAAAAACTACTTTTCACACTTGTGTTAGTGCAGGAAACCACTTTTGCACTTGTATTTGTGTGGAAAAACCACTTTTCGCACTTGTGTTAGTGTTGAAAAACCACTTTTCGCACTTGTGTTAGTGTTGAAAAACCACTTTTCGCACTTGTGTTAGTGTTGAAAAACCACTTTTCGCACTTGTGTTGGTGGAGGAAACCACTTTTGCACTTGTATTAGTGTGGAAAAAACACTTTTCGCACTTGTGTTAGTGTTGAAAAACCACTTTTCGCACTTGTGTAAGTGTTGAAAAAACACTTTTCGCACTTGTGTTGGTGCATGAAACCACTTTTGCACTTGTATTAGTGTGGAAAAACCACTTTTCACACTTGTGTTAGTGTTGAAAAACCACTTTTCGCACTTGTGTTAGTGTTGAAAAACCACTTTTGCACTTGTATTAGTGTGGAAAAACCACTTTTCGCACTTGTGTTAGTGTTGAAAAACCACTTTTCGCACTTGTGTTAGTGTTGAAAAACCACTTTTCGCACTTGTGTTAGTGTTGAAAAACCACTTTTCGCACTTGTGTTGGTGGAGGAAACCACTTTTGCACTTGTATTAGTGTGGAAAAAACACTTTTCGCACTTGTGTTAGTGTTGAAAAACCACTTTTTGCACTTGTGTTAGTGTTGAAAAACCACTTTTCGCACTTGTGTTGGTGCAGGAAAACACTTTTGCACTTGTATTAGTGTGGAAAAACCACTTTTTGCACTTGTGTTAGTGTTGAAAAACCACTTTTCGCACTTGTGTTAGTGTTGAAAAACCACTTTTCGCACTTGTGTTGGTGCAGGAAACCACTTTTGCACTTGTATTAGTGTGGAAAAAACACTTTTTGCACTTGTGATAGTGTTGAAAAACCACTTTTTGCACTTGTGTTTGTGTTGAAAAACCACTTTTCGCACTTGTGTTGGTGCATGAAAACACTTTTGCACTTGTATTAGTGTGGAAAAACCACTTTTCGCACTTGTGTTGGTGCAGGAAACCACTTTTGCACTTGTATTAGTGTGGAAAAAACACTTTTCGCACTTGTGTTAGTGTTGAAAAACCACTTTTTGCACTTGTGTTAGTGTTGAAAAACTACTTTTCACACTTGTGTTAGTGCAGGAAACCACTTTTGCACTTGTATTTGTGTGGAAAAACCACTTTTCGCACTTGTGTTAGTGTTGAAAAACCACTTTTCGCACTTGTGTTAGTGTTGAAAAACCACTTTTCGCACTTGTGTTAGTGTTGAAAAACCACTTTTCGCACTTGTGTTGGTGGAGGAAACCACTTTTGCACTTGTATTAGTGTGGAAAAAACACTTTTCGCACTTGTGTTAGTGTTGAAAAACCACTTTTTGCACTTGTGTTAGTGTTGAAAAACCACTTTTCGCACTTGTGTTGGTGCAGGAAACCACCTTTGCACTTGTATTAGTGTGGAAAAAACACTTTTCGCACTTGTGTTAGTGTTGAAAAACCACTTTTCGCACTTGTGTTAGTGTTGAAAAACCACTTTTCGCACTTGTGTTGGTGCATGAAACCACTTTTGCACTTGTATTAGTGTGGAAAAACCACTTTTCGCACTTGTGTTGGTGCAGGAAACCACTTTTGCACTTGTGTTAGTGTTGAAAAACCACTTTTCGCACTTGTGTAAGTGTTGAAAAAACACTTTTCGCACTTGTGTTGGTGCAGGAAACCACTTTTGCACTTGTATTAGTGTGGAAAAACCACTTTTCGCACTTTTGTTAGTGTTGATAAACCACTTTTCGCCCTTGTGTTAGTGTTGAAAAACCACTTTTCGCACTTGTGTTAGTGTTGAAAAACCACTTTTCGCACTTGTGTTGGTGCAGTAAACCACTTTTGCACTTGTATTAGTGTGGAATAAACACTTTTCGCACTTGTGTTAGTGTTGAAAAACCACTTTTCGCACTTGTGTTAGTGTTGAAAAACCACTTTTCGCACTTGTGTTGGTGCAGGAAACCACTTTTGCATTTGTATTAGTGTGGAAAAAACACTTTTCGCACTTGTGTTAGTGTTGAAAAACCACTTTTCGCACTTGTGTTAGTGTTGAAAAACCACTTTTCGCACTTGTGTTGGTGCAGGAAACCACTTTTGCACTTGTATTAGTGTGGAAAAAACACTTTTCGCACCTGTGTTAGTGTTGAAAAACCACTTTTCGCACTTGTGTTAGTGTTGAAAAACCACTTTTCTCACTTGTGTTGGTGCAGGAAACCACTTTTGCACTTGTATTAGTGTGGAAAAACCACTTTTCGCACTTGTGTTGGTGCAGGAAACCACTTTTGCACTTGTATTAGTGTGGAAAAACCACTTTTCGCACTTGTGTTAGTGTTGAAAAACCACTTTTTGCACTTGTGTTAGTGTTGAAAAACCACTTTTCGCACTTGTGTTGGTGCAGGAAACCACTTTTGCACTTGTATTAGTGTTGAAAAACCACTTTTCGCACTTGTGTTAGTGTTGAAAAACCACTTTTCGCACTTGTGTTGGTGCAGGAAACCACTTTTGCACTTGTATTAGTGTCGAAAAAACACTTTTTGCACTTGTGATAGTGTTGAAAAACCACTTTTTGCACTTGTGTTAGTGTTGAAAAACCACTTTTCGCACTTGTGTTGGTGCATGAAACCACTTTTGCACTTGTATTAGTGTGGAAAAACCACTTTTCACACTTGTGTTAGTGTTGAAAAACCACTTTTTGCACTTGTGTTAGTGTTGAAAAACTACTTTTCACACTTGTGTTAGTGCAGGAAACCACTTTTGCACTTGTATTTGTGTGGAAAAACCACTTTTCGCACTTGTGTTAGTGTTGAAAAACCACTTTTCGCACTTGTGTTAGTGTTGAAAAACCACTTTTCGCACTTGTGTTAGTGTTGAAAAACCACTTTTCGCACTTGTGTTGGTGGAGGAAACCACTTTTGCACTTGTATTAGTGTGGAAAAAACACTTTTCGCAATTGTGTTAGTGTTGAAAAACCACTTTTTGCACTTGTGTTAGTGTGGAAAAACCACTTTTTGCACTTGTGTTGGTGCAGGAAACCACTTTTGCACTTGTATTAGTGTGGAAAAAACACTTTTCGCACTTGTGTTAGTGTTGAAAAACCACTTTTCGCACTTGTGTTAGTGTTGAAAAACCACTTTTCACACTTGTGTTGGTGCAGGAAACCACTTTTGCACTTGTATTAGTGTGGAAAAACCACTTTTCGCACTTGTGTTAGTGTTGAAAAACCACTTTTCGCACTTGTGTTAGTGTTGAAAAACCACTTTTCGCACTTGTGTTAGTGTTGAAAAACCACTTTTCGCACTTGTGTTGGTGGAGGAAACCACTTTTGCACTTGTATTAGTGTGGAAAAAACACTTTTCGCACTTGTGTTAGTGTTGAAAAACCACTTTTTGCACTTGTGTTAGTGTTGAAAAACCACTTTTCGCACTTGTGTGGGTGCAGGAAAACACTTTTGCACTTGTATTAGTGTGGAAAAACCACTTTTCGCACTTGTGTTAGTGTTGAAAAACCACTTTTCGCACTTGTGTTAGTGTTGAAAAACCACTTTTTGCACTTGTGTTAGTGTTGAAAAACCACTTTTCGCACTTGTGTTGGTGCAGGAAACCACTTTTGCACTTGTATTAGTGTGGAAAAAACACTTTTCACACTTGTGTTAGTGTTGAACAACCACTTTTCGCACTTGTGTTAGTGTTGAAAAAACACTTTTCGCACTTGTGTTAGTGTTGAAAAACCACTTTTCGCACTTGTGTTAGTGTTGAAAAACCACTTTTCGCACTTGTGTTGGTGGAGGAAACCACTTTTGCACTTGTATTAGTGTGGAAAAAACACTTTTCGCACTTGTGTTAGTGTTGAAAAACCACTTTTTGCACTTGTGTTAGTGTTGAAAAACCACTTTTCGCACTTGTGTGGGTGCAGGAAAACACTTTTGCACTTGTATTAGTGTGGAAAAACCACTTTTCGCACTTGTGTTGGTGCAGGAAAACACTTTTGCACTTGTATTAGTGTGGAAAAACCACTTTTCGCACTTGTGTTAGTGTTGAAAAACCACTTTTCGCACTTGTGTTAGTGTTGAAAAACCACTTTTCGCACTTGTGTTGGTGCAGGAAACCACTTTTGCACTTGTATTAGTGTGGAAAAAACACTTTTTGCACTTGTGATAGTGTTGAAAAACCACTTTTTGCACTTGTGTTTGTGTTGAAAAACCACTTTTCGCACTTGTGTTGGTGCATGAAAACACTTTTGCACTTGTATTAGTGTGGAAAAACCACTTTTCGCACTTGTGTTGGTGCAGGAAACCACTTTTGCACTTGTATTAGTGTGGAAAAAACACTTTTTGCACTTGTGTTAGTGTTGAAAAACCACTTTTTGCACTTGTGTTAGTGTTGAAAAACTACTTTTCACACTTGTGTTAGTGCAGGAAACCACTTTTGCACTTGTATTTGTGTGGAAAAACCACTTTTCGCACTTGTGTTAGTGTTGAAAAACCACTTTTCGCACTTGTGTTAGTGTTGAAAAACCACTTTTCGCACTGTGTTAGTGTTGAAAAACCACTTTTCGCACTTGTGTTGGTGGAGGAAACCACTTTTGCACTTGTATTAGTGTGGAAAAAACACTTTTCGCACTTGTGTTAGTGTTGAAAAACCACTTTTTGCACTTGTGTTAGTGTTGAAAAACCACTTTTCGCACTTGTGTTGGTGCAGGAAACCACCTTTGCACTTGTATTAGTGTGGAAAAAACACTTTTCGCACTTGTGTTAGTGTTGAAAAACCACTTTTCGCACTTGTGTTAGTGTTGAAAAACCACTTTTCGCACTTGTGTTGGTGCATGAAACCACTTTTGCACTTGTATTAGTGTGGAAAAACCACTTTTCGCACTCGTGTTGGTGCAGGAAACCACTTTTGCACTTGTGTTAGTGTTGAAAAACCACTTTTCGCACTTGTGTAAGTGTTGAAAAAACACTTTTCGCACTTGTGTTGGTGCAGGAAACCACTTTTGCACTTGTATTAGTGTGGAAAAAACACTTTTTGCACTTGTGATAGTGTTGAAAAACCACTTTTCGCACTTGTGTTAGTGTTGAAAAACCACTTTTCGCACTTGTGTTTGGTGCAGAAAACCACTTTTGCACTTGTATTAGTGTGGAAAACCACTTTTCGCACTTGTGTTAGTGTTGAAAAACCACTTTTCGCACTCGTGTTGGTGCAGGAAACCACTTTTGCACTTGTATTAGTGTGGAAAAAACACTTTTTGCACTTGTGATAGTGTTGAAAAACCACTTTTCGCACTTGTGTTAGTGTTGAAAAACCACTTTTCGCACTTTTGTTGGTGCAGGAAACCACTTTTGCACTTGTATTAGTGTGGAAAAACCACTTTTCGCACTTGTGTTAATGTTGAAAAACCACTTTTCGCACTTGTGTTAGTGTTGAAAAAACACTTTTCGCACTTGTGTTGGTGCAGGAAACCACTTTTCCACTTGTATTACTGTGGAAAAAACACTTTTTGCACTTGTGGTAGTGTTGAAAAACCACTTTTTGCACTTGTGGTAGTGTTGAAAAACCACTTTTCGCACTTTTGTTGGTGCAGAAAACCACTTTTGCACTTGTATTAGTGTGGAAAACCACTTTTTGCACTTGTGTTAGTGTTGAAAAACCACTTTTCGCACTTGTGTTAGTGTTGAAAAACCACTTTTCGCACTTGTGTTAGTGTTGAAAAACCACTTTTCGCACTTGTGTTGGTGCAGGAAACCACTTTTGCACTTTTATTAGTGTTGAAAAAACACTTTTCGCACTTGTGTTGGTGCAGGCAACCACTTTTGCACTTGTATTAGTGTGGAAAAAACACTTTTCGCACTTGTGTTAGTGTTGAAAAACCACTTTTCGCACTTGTGTTGGTGCAGGCAACCACTTTTGCACTTGTATTAGTGTGGAAAAACCACTTTTCGTAATTGTGTTAGTGTTGAAAAAACACTTTTCGCACTTGTGTTGGTGCAGGAAACCACTTTTGCACTTGTATTAGTGTGGAAAAAACACTTTTTGCACTTGTGATAGTGTTGAAAAACCACTTTTCGCACTTGTGTTAATGTTGAAAAACCACTTTTCGCACTTGTGTTGGTGCAGGAAACCACTTTTGCCCTTGTATTAGTGTGGAAAAACCACTTTTCGCACTTTTGTTAGTGTTGATAAACCACTTTTCGCCCTTGTGTTAGTGTTGAAAAACCACTTTTCGCACTTGTGTTAGTGTTGAAAAACCACTTTTCGCACTTGTGTTGGTGCAGGAAACCACTTTTGCACTTGTATTAGTGTGGAATAAACACTTTTCGCACTTGTGTTAGTGTTGAAAAACCACTTTTCGCACTTGTGTTAGTGTTGAAAAACCACTTTTCGCACTTGTGTTGGTGCAGGAAACCACTTTTGCATTTGTATTAGTGTGGAAAAAACACTTTTCGCACTTGTGTTAGTGTTGAAAAACCACTTTTCGCACTTGTGTTAGTGTTGAAAAACCACTTTTCGCACTTGTGTTGGTGCAGGAAACCACTTTTGCACTTGTATTAGTGTGGAAAAAACACTTTTCGCACCTGTGTTAGTGTTGAAAAACCACTTTTCGCACTTGTGTTAGTGTTGAAAAACCACTTTTCTCACTTGTGTTGGTGCAGGAAACCACTTTTGCACTTGTATTAGTGTGGAAAAACCACTTTTCGCACTTGTGTTGGTGCAGGAAACCACTTTTGCACTTGTATTAGTGTGGAAAAACCACTTTTCGCACTTGTGTTAGTGTTGAAAAACCACTTTTTGCACTTGTGTTAGTGTTGAAAAACCACTTTTCGCACTTGTGTTGGTGCAGGAAACCACTTTTGCACTTGTATTAGTGTTGAAAAACCACTTTTCGCACTTGTGTTAGTGTTGAAAAACCACTTTTCGCACTTGTGTTGGTGCAGGAAACCACTTTTGCACTTGTATTAGTGTCGAAAAAACACTTTTTGCACTTGTGATAGTGTTGAAAAACCACTTTTTGCACTTGTGTTAGTGTTGAAAAACCACTTTTCGCACTTGTGTTGGTGCATGAAACCACTTTTGCACTTGTATTAGTGTGGAAAAACCACTTTTCACACTTGTGTTAGTGTTGAAAAACCACTTTTTGCACTTGTGTTAGTGTTGAAAAACTACTTTTCACACTTGTGTTAGTGCAGGAAACCACTTTTGCACTTGTATTTGTGTGGAAAAACCACTTTTCGCACTTGTGTTAGTGTTGAAAAACTACTTTTCGCACATGTGTTAGTGTTGAAAAACCACTTTTCGCACTTGTGTTAGTGTTGAAAAACCACTTTTCGCACTTGTGTTGGTGCAGGAAACCACTTTTGCACTTTTATTAGTGTTGAAAAAACACTTTTCGCACTTGTGTTGGTGCAGGCAACCACTTTTGCACTTGTATTAGTGTGGAAAAAACACTTTTCGCACTTGTGTTAGTGTTGAAAAACCACTTTTCGCACTTGTGTTGGTGCAGGAAACCACTTTTGCACTTGTGATATTGTAGAAAAACCACTTTTCACACTTGTGTTAGTGTTGAAAAACCACTTTTCGCACTTGTGTTTGGTGCAGAAAACCACTTTTGCACTTGTATTAGTGTGGAAAACCACTTTTCGCACTTGTGTTAGTGTTGAAAAACCACTTTTCGCACTCGTGTTGGTGCAGGAAACCACTTTTGCACTTGTATTAGTGTGGAAAAAACACTTTTTGCACTTGTGATAGTGTTGAAAAACCACTTTTCGCACTTGTGTTAGTGTTGAAAAACCACTTTTCGCACTTTTGTTGGTGCAGGAAACCACTTTTGCACTTGTATTAGTGTGGAAAAACCACTTTTCGCACTTGTGTTAATGTTGAAAAACCACTTTTCGCACTTGTGTTAGTGTTGAAAAAACACTTTTCGCACTTGTGTTGGTGCAGGAAACCACTTTTCCACTTGTATTACTGTGGAAAAAACACTTTTTGCACTTGTGGTAGTGTTGAAAAACCACTTTTTGCACTTGTGGTAGTGTTGAAAAACCACTTTTCGCACTTTTGTTGGTGCAGAAAACCACTTTTGCACTTGTATTAGTGTGGAAAACCACTTTTTGCACTTGTGTTAGTGTTGAAAAACCACTTTTCGCACTTGTGTTAGTGTTGAAAAACCACTTTTCGCACTTGTGTTAGTGTTGAAAAACCACTTTTCGCACTTGTGTTGGTGCAGGAAACCACTTTTGCACTTTTATTAGTGTTGAAAAAACACTTTTCGCACTTGTGTTGGTGCAGGCAACCACTTTTGCACTTGTATTAGTGTGGAAAAAACACTTTTCGCACTTGTGTTAGTGTTGAAAAACCACTTTTCGCACTTGTGTTGGTGCAGGAAACCACTTTTGCACTTGTGATATTGTAGAAAAACCACTTTTCACACTTGTGTTAGTGTTGAAAAACCACTTTTCGCACTTGTGTTAGTGCAGGAAACCACTTTTGCACTTGTATTAGTGTGGAAAAACCACTTTTCGTAATTGTGTTAGTGTTGAAAAACCACTTTTCGCACTTGTGTTGGTGCAGGAAACCACTTTTGCACTTGTATTAGTGTGGAAAAAACACTTTTTGCACTTGTGATAGTGTTGAAAAACCACTTTTCGCACTTGTGTTAGTGTTGAAAAACCACTTTTCGCACTTGTGTTGGTGCAGGAAACCACTTTTGCCCTTGTATTAGTGTGGAAAAACCACTTTTCGCACTTTTGTTAGTGTTGATAAACCACTTTTCGCCCTTGTGTTAGTGTTGAAAAACCACTTTTCGCACTTGTGTTAGTGTTGAAAAACCACTTTTCGCACTTGTGTTGGTGCAGGAAACCACTTTTGCACTTGTATTAGTGTGGAATAAACACTTTTCGCACTTGTGTTAGTGTTGAAAAACCACTTTTCGCACTTGTGTTAGTGTTGAAAAACCACTTTTCGCACTTGTGTTGGTGCAGGAAACCACTTTTGCATTTGTATTAGTGTGGAAAAAACACTTTTCGCACTTGTGTTAGTGTTGAAAAACCACTTTTCGCACTTGTGTTAGTGTTGAAAAACCACTTTTCGCACTTGTGTTGGTGCAGGAAACCACTTTTGCACTTGTATTAGTGTGGAAAAAACACTTTTCGCACCTGTGTTAGTGTTGAAAAACCACTTTTCGCACTTGTGTTAGTGTTGAAAAACCACTTTTCTCACTTGTGTTGGTGCAGGAAACCACTTTTGCACTTGTATTAGTGTGGAAAAACCACTTTTCGCACTTGTGTTGGTGCAGGAAACCACTTTTGCACTTGTATTAGTGTGGAAAAACCACTTTTCGCACTTGTGTTAGTGTTGAAAAACCACTTTTTGCACTTGTGTTAGTGTTGAAAAACCACTTTTCGCACTTGTGTTGGTGCAGGAAACCACTTTTGCACTTGTATTAGTGTTGAAAAACCACTTTTCGCACTTGTGTTAGTGTTGAAAAACCACTTTTCGCACTTGTGTTGGTGCAGGAAACCACTTTTGCACTTGTATTAGTGTCGAAAAAACACTTTTTGCACTTGTGATAGTGTTGAAAAACCACTTTTTGCACTTGTGTTAGTGTTGAAAAACCACTTTTCGCACTTGTGTTGGTGCATGAAACCACTTTTGCACTTGTATTAGTGTGGAAAAACCACTTTTCACACTTGTGTTAGTGTTGAAAAACCACTTTTTGCACTTGTGTTAGTGTTGAAAAACTACTTTTCACACTTGTGTTAGTGCAGGAAACCACTTTTGCACTTGTATTTGTGTGGAAAAACCACTTTTCGCACTTGTGTTAGTGTTGAAAAACTACTTTTCGCACATGTGTTAGTGTTGAAAAACCACTTTTCGCACTTGTGTTAGTGTTGAAAAACCACTTTTCGCACTTGTGTTGGTGCAGGAAACCACTTTTGCACTTTTATTAGTGTTGAAAAAACACTTTTCGCACTTGTGTTGGTGCAGGCAACCACTTTTGCACTTGTATTAGTGTGGAAAAAACACTTTTCGCACTTGTGTTAGTGTTGAAAAACCACTTTTCGCACTTGTGTTGGTGCAGGAAACCACTTTTGCACTTGTGATATTGTAGAAAAACCACTTTTCACACTTGTGTTAGTGTTGAAAAACCACTTTTCGCACTTGTGTTAGTGCAGGAAACCACTTTTGCACTTGTATTAGTGTGGAAAAACCACTTTTCGTAATTGTGTTAGTGTTGAAAAACCACTTTTCGCACTTGTGTTGGTGCAGGAAACCACTTTTGCACTTGTATTAGTGTGGAAAAAACACTTTTTGCACTTGTGATAGTGTTGAAAAACCACTTTTCGCACTTGTGTTAGTGTTGAAAAACCACTTTTCGCACTTGTGTTGGTGCAGGAAACCACTTTTGCCCTTGTATTAGTGTGGAAAAACCACTTTTCGCACTTTTGTTAGTGTTGATAAACCACTTTTCGCCCTTGTGTTAGTGTTGAAAAAACACTTTTCGCACTTGTGTTAGTGTTGAAAAACCACTTTTCACACTTGTGTTGGTGCAGGAAACCACTTTTGCACTTGTATTAGTGTGGAATAAACACTTTTCGCACTTGTGTTAGTGTTGAAAAACCACTTTTCGCACTTGTGTTAGTGTTGAAAAACCACTTTTCGCACTTGTGTTGGTGCAGGAAACCACTTTTGCATTTGTATTAGTGTGGAAAAAACACTTTTCGCACTTGTGTTAGTGTTGAAAAACCACTTTTCGCACTTGTGTTAGTGTTGAAAAACCACTTTTCGCACTTGTGTTGGTGCAGGAAACCACTTTTGCACTTGTATTAGTGTGGAAAAAATACTTTTCGCACCTGTGTTAGTGTTGAAAAACCACTTTTCGCACTTGTGTTAGTGTTGAAAAACCACTTTTCTCACTTGTGTTGGTGCAGGAAACCACTTTTGCACTTCTATTAGTGTGGAAAAACCACTTTTCGCACTTGTGTTGGTGCAGGAAACCACTTTTGCACTTGTATTAGTGTGGAAAAACCACTTTTCGCACTTGTGTTAGTGTTGAAAAACCACTTTTTGCACTTGTGTTAGTGTTGAAAAACCACTTTTCGCACTTGTGTTGGTGCAGGAAACCACTTTTGCACTTGTATTAGTGTTGAAAAACCACTTTTCGCACTTGTGTTAGTGTTGAAAAACCACTTTTCGCACTTGTGTTGGTGCAGGAAACCACTTTTGCACTTGTATTAGTGTCGAAAAAACACTTTTTGCACTTGTGATAGTGTTGAAAAACCACTTTTTGCACTTGTGTTAGTGTTGAAAAACCACTTTTCGCACTTGTGTTGGTGCATGAAACCACTTTTGCACTTGTATTAGTGTGGAAAAACCACTTTTCACACTTGTGTTAGTGTTGAAAAACCACTTTTTGCACTTGTGTTAGTGTTGAAAAACTACTTTTCACACTTGTGTTAGTGCAGGAAACCACTTTTGCACTTGTATTTGTGTGGAAAAACCACTTTTCGCACTTGTGTTAGTGTTGAAAAACCACTTTTCGCACTTGTGTTAGTGTTGAAAAACCACTTTTCGCACTTGTGTTAGTGTTGAAAAACCACTTTTCGCACTTGTGTTGGTGGAGGAAACCACTTTTGCACTTGTATTAGTGTGGAAAAAACACTTTTCGCAATTGTGTTAGTGTTGAAAAACCACTTTTTACACTTGTGTTAGTGTGGAAAAACCACTTTTTGCACTTGTGTTGGTGCAGGAAACCACTTTTGCACTTGTATTAGTGTGGAAAAAACACTTTTCGCACTTGTGTTAGTGTTGAAAAACCACTTTTCGCACTTGTGTTAGTGTTGAAAAACCACTTTTCACACTTGTGTTGGTGCAGGAAACCACTTTTGCACTTGTATTAGTGTGGAAAAACCACTTTTCGCACTTGTGTTAGTGTTGAAAAACCACTTTTCGCACTTGTGTTAGTGTTGAAAAACCACTTTTCGCACTTGTGTTAGTGTTGAAAAACCACTTTTCGCACTTGTGTTGGTGGAGGAAACCACTTTTGCACTTGTATTAGTGTGGAAAAAACACTTTTCGCACTTGTGTTAGTGTTGAAAAACCACTTTTTGCACTTGTGTTAGTGTTGAAAAACCACTTTTCGCACTTGTGTGGGTGCAGGAAAACACTTTTGCACTTGTATTAGTGTGGAAAAACCACTTTTCGCACTTGTGTTAGTGTTGAAAAACCACTTTTCGCACTTGTGTTAGTGTTGAAAAACCACTTTTCGCACTTGTGTTAGTGTTGAAAAACCACTTTTCGCACTTGTGTTGGTGCAGGAAACCACTTTTGCACTTGTATTAGTGTGGAAAAAACACTTTTCACACTTGTGTTAGTGTTGAACAACCACTTTTCGCACTTGTGTAAGTGTTGAAAAAACACTTTTCGCACTTGTGTTGGTGCATGAAACCACTTTTGCACTTGTATTAGTGTGGAAAAACCACTTTTCACACTTGTGTTAGTGTTGAAAAACCACTTTTCGCACTTGTGTTAGTGTTGAAAAACCACTTTTGCACTTGTGTTGGTGCAGGAAACCACTTTTGCACTTGTGATATTGTAGAAAAACCACTTTTCACACTTGTGTTAGTGTTGAAAAACCACTTTTCGCACTTGTGTTAGTGCAGGAAACCACTTTTGCACTTGTATTAGTGTGGAAAAACCACTTTTCGTAATTGTGTTAGTGTTGAAAAACCACTTTTCGTAATTGTGTTAGTGTTGAAAAACCACTTTTCGCACTTGTGTTAGTGCAGGAAACCACTTTTGCACTTGTATTAGTGTGGAAAAACCACTTTTCGTAATTGTGTTAGTGTTGAAAAACCACTTTTGCACTTGTGATATTGTAGAAAAACCACTTTTCACACTTGTGTTAGTGTTGAAAAACCACTTTTCGCACTTGTGTTAGTGCAGGAAACCACTTTTGCACTTGTATTAGTGTGGAAAAACCACTTTTCGTAATTGTATTAGTGTGGAAAAACCACTTTTCGTAATTGTGTTAGTGTTGAAAAACCACTTTTCGCACTTGTGTTGGTGCAGGAAACCACTTTTGCACTTGTATTAGTGTGGAAAAAACACTTTTTGCACTTGTGTTAGTGTTGAAAAACCACTTTTCGCACTTGTGTTGGTGCAGGAAACCACTTTTGCACTTGTATTAGTGTGGAAAAAACACTTTTCGCACCTGTGTTAGTGTTGAAAAACCACTTTTCGCACTTGTGTTAGTGTTGAAAAACCACTTTTCTCACTTGTGTTGGTGCAGGAAACCACTTTTGCACTTGTATTAGTGTGGAAAAACCACTTTTCGCACTTGTGTTGGTGCAGGAAACCACTTTTGCACTTGTATTAGTGTGGAAAAACCACTTTTCGCACTTGTGTTAGTGTTGAAAAACCACTTTTTGCACTTGTGTTAGTGTTGAAAAACCACTTTTCGCACTTGTGTTGGTGCAGGAAACCACTTTTGCACTTGTATTAGTGTTGAAAAACCACTTTTCGCACTTGTGTTAGTGTTGAAAAACCACTTTTCGCACTTGTGTTGGTGCAGGAAACCACTTTTGCACTTGTATTAGTGTCGAAAAAACACTTTTTGCACTTGTGATAGTGTTGAAAAACCACTTTTTGCACTTGTGTTAGTGTTGAAAAACCACTTTTCGCACTTGTGTTGGTGCATGAAACCACTTTTGCACTTGTATTAGTGTGGAAAAACCACTTTTCACACTTGTGTTAGTGTTGAAAAACCACTTTTTGCACTTGTGTTAGTGTTGAAAAACTACTTTTCACACTTGTGTTAGTGCAGGAAACCACTTTTGCACTTGTATTTGTGTGGAAAAACCACTTTTCGCACTTGTGTTAGTGTTGAAAAACTACTTTTCACACTTGTGTTAGTGTTGAAAAACCACTTTTCGCACTTGTGTTAGTGCAGGAAACCACTTTTGCACTTGTATTAGTGTGGAAAAACCACTTTTCGTAATTGTGTTAGTGTTGAAAAACCACTTTTCGCACTTGTGTTGGTGCAGGAAACCACTTTTGCACTTGTATTAGTGTGGAAAAAACACTTTTTGCACTTGTGATAGTGTTGAAAAACCACTTTTCGCACTTGTGTTAGTGTTGAAAAACCACTTTTCGCACTTGTGTTGGTGCAGGAAACCACTTTTGCCCTTGTATTAGTGTGGAAAAACCACTTTTCGCACTTTTGTTAGTGTTGATAAACCACTTTTCGCCCTTGTGTTAGTGTTGAAAAAACACTTTTCGCACTTGTGTTAGTGTTGAAAAACCACTTTTCACACTTGTGTTGGTGCAGGAAACCACTTTTGCACTTGTATTAGTGTGGAATAAACACTTTTCGCACTTGTGTTAGTGTTGAAAAACCACTTTTCGCACTTGTGTTAGTGTTGAAAAACCACTTTTCGCACTTGTGTTGGTGCAGGAAACCACTTTTGCATTTGTATTAGTGTGGAAAAAACACTTTTCGCACTTGTGTTAGTGTTGAAAAACCACTTTTCGCACTTGTGTTAGTGTTGAAAAACCACTTTTCGCACTTGTGTTGGTGCAGGAAACCACTTTTGCACTTGTATTAGTGTGGAAAAAACACTTTTCGCACCTGTGTTAGTGTTGAAAAACCACTTTTCGCACTTGTGTTAGTGTTGAAAAACCACTTTTCTCACTTGTGTTGGTGCAGGAAACCACTTTTGCACTTGTATTAGTGTGGAAAAACCACTTTTCGCACTTGTGTTGGTGCAGGAAACCACTTTTGCACTTGTATTAGTGTGGAAAAACCACTTTTCGCACTTGTGTTAGTGTTGAAAAACCACTTTTTGCACTTGTGTTAGTGTTGAAAAACCACTTTTCGCACTTGTGTTGGTGCAGGAAACCACTTTTGCACTTGTATTAGTGTTGAAAAACCACTTTTCGCACTTGTGTTAGTGTTGAAAAACCACTTTTCGCACTTGTGTTGGTGCAGGAAACCACTTTTGCACTTGTATTAGTGTCGAAAAAACACTTTTTGCACTTGTGATAGTGTTGAAAAACCACTTTTTGCACTTGTGTTAGTGTTGAAAAACCACTTTTCGCACTTGTGTTGGTGCATGAAACCACTTTTGCACTTGTATTAGTGTGGAAAAACCACTTTTCACACTTGTGTTAGTGTTGAAAAACCACTTTTTGCACTTGTGTTAGTGTTGAAAAACTACTTTTCACACTTGTGTTAGTGCAGGAAACCACTTTTGCACTTGTATTTGTGTGGAAAAACCACTTTTCGCACTTGTGTTAGTGTTGAAAAACCACTTTTCGCACTTGTGTTAGTGTTGAAAAACCACTTTTCGCACTTGTGTTAGTGTTGAAAAACCACTTTTTGCACTTGTGTTGGTGGAGGAAACCACTTTTGCACTTGTATTAGTGTGGAAAAAACACTTTTCGCAATTGTGTTAGTGTTGAAAAACCACTTTTTGCACTTGTGTTAGTGTGGAAAAACCACTTTTTGCACTTGTGTTGGTGCAGGAAACCACTTTTGCACTTGTATTAGTGTGGAAAAAACACTTTTCGCACTTGTGTTAGTGTTGAAAAACCACTTTTCGCACTTGTGTTAGTGTTGAAAAACCACTTTTCACACTTGTGTTGGTGCAGGAAACCACTTTTGCATTTGTATTAGTGTGGAAAAACCACTTTTCGCACTTGTGTTAGTGTTGAAAAACCACTTTTCGCACTTGTGTTAGTGTTGAAAAACCACTTTTCGCACTTGTGTTAGTGTTGAAAAACCACTTTTCGCACTTGTGTTGGTGGAGGAAACCACTTTTGCACTTGTATTAGTGTGGAAAAAACACTTTTCGCACTTGTGTTAGTGTTGAAAAACTACTTTTTGCACTTGTGTTAGTGTTGAAAAACCACTTTTCGCACTTGTGTGGGTGCAGGAAAACACTTTTGCACTTGTATTAGTGTGGAAAAACCACTTTTCGCACTTGTGTTAGTGTTGAAAAACCACTTTTCGCACTTGTGTTAGTGTTGAAAAACCACTTTTCGCACTTGTGTTAGTGTTGAAAAACCACTTTTCGCACTTGTGTTGGTGCAGGAAACCACTTTTGCACTTGTATTAGTGTGGAAAAAACACTTTTCACACTTGTGTTAGTGTTGAACAACCACTTTTCGCACTTGTGTAAGTGTTGAAAAAACACTTTTCGCACTTGTGTTGGTGCATGAAACCACTTTTGCACTTGTATTAGTGTGGAAAAACCACTTTTCACACTTGTGTTAGTGTTGAAAAACCACTTTTCGCACTTGTGTTAGTGTTGAAAAACCACTTTTGCACTTGTATTAGTGTGGAAAAACCACTTTTCGCACTTGTGTTAGTGTTGAAAAACCACTTTTCGCACTTGTGTTAGTGTTGAAAAACCACTTTTCGCACTTGTGTTAGTGTTGAAAAACCACTTTTCGCACTTGTGTTGGTGGAGGAAACCACTTTTGCACTTGTATTAGTGTGGAAAAAACACTTTTCGCACTTGTGTTAGTGTTGAAAACCACTTTTTGCACTTGTGTTAGTGTTGAAAAACCACTTTTCGCACTTGTGTTGGTGCAGGAAAACACTTTTGCACTTGTATTAGTGTGGAAAAACCACTTTTCGCACTTGTGTTAGTGTTGAAAAACCACTTTTCGCACTTGTGTTAGTGTTGAAAAACCACTTTTCGCACTTGTGTTGGTGCAGGAAACCACTTTTGCACTTGTATTAGTGTGGAAAAAACACTTTTTGCACTTGTGATAGTGTTGAAAAACCACTTTTTGCACTTGTGTTTGTGTTGAAAAACCACTTTTCGCACTTGTGTTGGTGCATGAAAACACTTTTGCACTTGTATTAGTGTGGAAAAAACACTTTTCGCACTTGTGTTGGTGCAGGAAACCACTTTTGCACTTGTATTAGTGTGGAAAAAACACTTTTCGCACTTGTGTTAGTGTTGAAAAACCACTTTTTGCACTTGTGTTAGTGTTGAAAAACTACTTTTCACACTTGTGTTAGTGCAGGAAACCACTTTTGCACTTGTATTTGTGTGGAAAAACCACTTTTCGCACTTGTGTTAGTGTTGAAAAACCACTTTTCGCACTTGTGTTAGTGTTGAAAAACCACTTTTCGCACTTGTGTTAGTGTTGAAAAACCACTTTTCGCACTTGTGTTGGTGGAGGAAACCACTTTTGCACTTGTATTAGTGTGGAAAAAACACTTTTCGCACTTGTGTTAGTGTTGAAAAACCACTTTTCGCACTTGTGTAAGTGTTGAAAAAACACTTTTCGCACTTGTGTTGGTGCATGAAACCACTTTTGCACTTGTATTAGTGTGGAAAAACCACTTTTCACACTTGTGTTAGTGTTGAAAAACCACTTTTCGCACTTGTGTTAGTGTTGAAAAACCACTTTTGCACTTGTATTAGTGTGGAAAAACCACTTTTCGCACTTGTGTTAGTGTTGAAAAACCACTTTTCGCACTTGTGTTAGTGTTGAAAAACCACTTTTCGCACTTGTGTTAGTGTTGAAAAACCACTTTTCGCACTTGTGTTGGTGGAGGAAACCACTTTTGCACTTGTATTAGTGTGGAAAAACCACTTTTCGCACTTGTGTTAGTGTTGAAAAACCACTTTTTGCACTTGTGTTAGTGTTGAAAAACCACTTTTCGCACTTGTGTTGGTGCAGGAAACCACTTTTGCACTTGTATTAGTGTTGAAAAACCACTTTTCGCACTTGTGTTAGTGTTGAAAAACCACTTTTCGCACTTGTGTTGGTGCAGGAAACCACTTTTGCACTTGTATTAGTGTCGAAAAAACACTTTTTGCACTTGTGATAGTGTTGAAAAACCACTTTTTGCACTTGTGTTAGTGTTGAAAAACCACTTTTCGCACTTGTGTTGGTGCATGAAACCACTTTTGCACATGTATTAGTGTGGAAAAACCACTTTTCACACTTGTGTTAGTGTTGAAAAACCACTTTTTGCACTTGTGTTAGTGTTGAAAAACTACTTTTCACACTTGTGTTAGTGCAGGAAACCACTTTTGCACTTGTATTTGTGTGGAAAAACCACTTTTCGCACTTGTGTTAGTGTTGAAAAACCACTTTTCGCACTTGTGTTAGTGTTGAAAAACCACTTTTCGCACTTGTGTTAGTGTTGAAAAACCACTTTTTGCACTTGTGTTGGTGGAGGAAACCACTTTTGCACTTGTATTAGTGTGGAAAAAACACTTTTCGCAATTGTGTTAGTGTTGAAAAACCACTTTTTGCACTTGTGTTAGTGTGGAAAAACCACTTTTTGCACTTGTGTTGGTGCAGGAAACCACTTTTGCACTTGTATTAGTGTGGAAAAAACACTTTTCGCACTTGTGTTAGTGTTGAAAAACCACTTTTCGCACTTGTGTTAGTGTTGAAAAACCACTTTTCACACTTGTGTTGGTGCAGGAAACCACTTTTGCATTTGTATTAGTGTGGAAAAACCACTTTTCGCACTTGTGTTAGTGTTGAAAAACCACTTTTCGCACTTGTGTTAGTGTTGAAAAACCACTTTTCGCACTTGTGTTAGTGTTGAAAAACCACTTTTCGCACTTGTGTTGGTGGAGGAAACCACTTTTGCACTTGTATTAGTGTGGAAAAAACACTTTTCGCACTTGTGTTAGTGTTGAAAAACTACTTTTTGCACTTGTGTTAGTGTTGAAAAACCACTTTTCGCACTTGTGTGGGTGCAGGAAAACACTTTTGCACTTGTATTAGTGTGGAAAAACCACTTTTCGCACTTGTGTTAGTGTTGAAAAACCACTTTTCGCACTTGTGTTAGTGTTGAAAAACCACTTTTCGCACTTGTGTTAGTGTTGAAAAACCACTTTTCGCACTTGTGTTGGTGCAGGAAACCACTTTTGCACTTGTATTAGTGTGGAAAAAACACTTTTCACACTTGTGTTAGTGTTGAACAACCACTTTTCGCACTTGTGTAAGTGTTGAAAAAACACTTTTCGCACTTGTGTTGGTGCATGAAACCACTTTTGCACTTGTATTAGTGTGGAAAAACCACTTTTCACACTTGTGTTAGTGTTGAAAAACCACTTTTCGCACTTGTGTTAGTGTTGAAAAACCACTTTTGCACTTGTATTAGTGTGGAAAAACCACTTTTCGCACTTGTGTTAGTGTTGAAAAACCACTTTTCGCACTTGTGTTAGTGTTGAAAAACCACTTTTCGCACTTGTGTTAGTGTTGAAAAACCACTTTTCGCACTTGTGTTGGTGGAGGAAACCACTTTTGCACTTGTATTAGTGTGGAAAAAACACTTTTCGCACTTGTGTTAGTGTTGAAAAACCACTTTTTGCACTTGTGTTAGTGTTGAAAAACCACTTTTCGCACTTGTGTTGGTGCAGGAAAACACTTTTGCACTTGTATTAGTGTGGAAAAACCACTTTTCGCACTTGTGTTAGTGTTGAAAAACCACTTTTCGCACTTGTGTTAGTGTTGAAAAACCACTTTTCGCACTTGTGTTGGTGCAGGAAACCACTTTTGCACTTGTATTAGTGTGGAAAAAACACTTTTTGCACTTGTGATAGTGTTGAAAAACCACTTTTTGCACTTGTGTTTGTGTTGAAAAACCACTTTTCGCACTTGTGTTGGTGCATGAAAACACTTTTGCACTTGTATTAGTGTGGAAAAAACACTTTTCGCACTTGTGTTGGTGCAGGAAACCACTTTTGCACTTGTATTAGTGTGGAAAAAACACTTTTCGCACTTGTGTTAGTGTTGAAAAACCACTTTTTGCACTTGTGTTAGTGTTGAAAAACTACTTTTCACACTTGTGTTAGTGCAGGAAACCACTTTTGCACTTGTATTTGTGTGGAAAAACCACTTTTCGCACTTGTGTTAGTGTTGAAAAACCACTTTTCGCACTTGTGTTAGTGTTGAAAAACCACTTTTCGCACTTGTGTTAGTGTTGAAAAACCACTTTTCGCACTTGTGTTGGTGGAGGAAACCACTTTTGCACTTGTATTAGTGTGGAAAAAATACTTTTCGCACTTGTGTTAGTGTTGAAAAACCACTTTTCGCACTTGTGTAAGTGTTGAAAAAACACTTTTCGCACTTGTGTTGGTGCATGAAACCACTTTTGCACTTGTATTAGTGTGGAAAAACCACTTTTCACACTTGTGTTAGTGTTGAAAAACCACTTTTCGCACTTGTGTTAGTGTTGAAAAACCACTTTTGCACTTGTATTAGTGTGGAAAAACCACTTTTCGCACTTGTGTTAGTGTTGAAAAACCACTTTTCGCACTTGTGTTAGTGTTGAAAAACCACTTTTCGCACTTGTGTTAGTGTTGAAAAACCACTTTTCGCACTTGTGTTGGTGGAGGAAACCACTTTTGCACTTGTATTAGTGTGGAAAAAACACTTTTCGCACTTGTGTTAGTGTTGAAAAACCACTTTTTGCACTTGTGTTAGTGTTGAAAAACCACTTTTCGCACTTGTGTTGGTGCAGGAAAACACTTTTGCACTTGTATTAGTGTGGAAAAACCACTTTTTGCACTTGTGTTAGTGTTGAAAAACCACTTTTCGCACTTGTGTTAGTGTTGAAAAACCACTTTTCGCACTTGTGTTGGTGCAGGAAACCACTTTTGCACTTGTATTAGTGTGGAAAAAACACTTTTTGCACTTGTGATAGTGTTGAAAAACCACTTTTTGCACTTGTGTTTGTGTTGAAAAACCACTTTTCGCACTTGTGTTGGTGCATGAAAACACTTTTGCACTTGTATTAGTGTGGAAAAACCACTTTTCGCACTTGTGTTGGTGCAGGAAACCACTTTTGCACTTGTATTAGTGTGGAAAAAACACTTTTCGCACTTGTGTTAGTGTTGAAAAACCACTTTTTGCACTTGTGTTAGTGTTGAAAAACTACTTTTCACACTTGTGTTAGTGCAGGAAACCACTTTTGCACTTGTATTTGTGTGGAAAAACCACTTTTCGCACTTGTGTTAGTGTTGAAAAACCACTTTTCGCACTTGTGTTAGTGTTGAAAAACCACTTTTCGCACTTGTGTTAGTGTTGAAAAACCACTTTTCGCACTTGTGTTGGTGGAGGAAACCACTTTTGCACTTGTATTAGTGTGGAAAAAACACTTTTCGCACTTGTGTTAGTGTTGAAAAACCACTTTTTGCACTTGTGTTAGTGTTGAAAAACCACTTTTCGCACTTGTGTTGGTGCAGGAAACCACCTTTGCACTTGTATTAGTGTGGAAAAAACACTTTTCGCACTTGTGTTAGTGTTGAAAAACCACTTTTCGCACTTGTGTTAGTGTTGAAAAACCACTTTTCGCACTTGTGTTGGTGCATGAAACCACTTTTGCACTTGTATTAGTGTGGAAAAACCACTTTTCGCACTTGTGTTGGTGCAGGAAACCACTTTTGCACTTGTGTTAGTGTTGAAAAACCACTTTTCGCACTTGTGTAAGTGTTGAAAAAACACTTTTCGCACTTGTGTTGGTGCAGGAAACCACTTTTGCACTTGTATTAGTGTGGAAAAACCACTTTTCGCACTTTTGTTAGTGTTGATAAACCACTTTTCGCCCTTGTGTTAGTGTTGAAAAACCACTTTTCGCACTTGTGTTAGTGTTGAAAAACCACTTTTCGCACTTGTGTTGGTGCAGTAAACCACTTTTGCACTTGTATTAGTGTGGAATAAACACTTTTCGCACTTGTGTTAGTGTTGAAAAACCACTTTTCGCACTTGTGTTAGTGTTGAAAAACCACTTTTCGCACTTGTGTTGGTGCAGGAAACCACTTTTGCATTTGTATTAGTGTGGAAAAAACACTTTTCGCACTTGTGTTAGTGTTGAAAAACCACTTTTCGCACTTGTGTTAGTGTTGAAAAACCACTTTTCGCACTTGTGTTGGTGCAGGAAACCACTTTTGCACTTGTATTAGTGTGGAAAAAACACTTTTCGCACCTGTGTTAGTGTTGAAAAACCACTTTTCGCACTTGTGTTAGTGTTGAAAAACCACTTTTCTCACTTGTGTTGGTGCAGGAAACCACTTTTGCACTTGTATTAGTGTGGAAAAACCACTTTTCGCACTTGTGTTGGTGCAGGAAACCACTTTTGCACTTGTATTAGTGTGGAAAAACCACTTTTCGCACTTGTGTTAGTGTTGAAAAACCACTTTTTGCACTTGTGTTAGTGTTGAAAAACCACTTTTCGCACTTGTGTTGGTGCAGGAAACCACTTTTGCACTTGTATTAGTGTTGAAAAACCACTTTTCGCACTTGTGTTAGTGTTGAAAAACCACTTTTCGCACTTGTGTTGGTGCAGGAAACCACTTTTGCACTTGTATTAGTGTCGAAAAAACACTTTTTGCACTTGTGATAGTGTTGAAAAACCACTTTTTGCACTTGTGTTAGTGTTGAAAAACCACTTTTCGCACTTGTGTTGGTGCATGAAACCACTTTTGCACTTGTATTAGTGTGGAAAAACCACTTTTCACACTTGTGTTAGTGTTGAAAAACCACTTTTTGCACTTGTGTTAGTGTTGAAAAACTACTTTTCACACTTGTGTTAGTGCAGGAAACCACTTTTGCACTTGTATTTGTGTGGAAAAACCACTTTTCGCACTTGTGTTAGTGTTGAAAAACCACTTTTCGCACTTGTGTTAGTGTTGAAAAACCACTTTTCGCACTTGTGTTAGTGTTGAAAAACCACTTTTCGCACTTGTGTTGGTGGAGGAAACCACTTTTGCACTTGTATTAGTGTGGAAAAAACACTTTTCGCAATTGTGTTAGTGTTGAAAAACCACTTTTTGCACTTGTGTTAGTGTGGAAAAACCACTTTTTGCACTTGTGTTGGTGCAGGAAACCACTTTTGCACTTGTATTAGTGTGGAAAAAACACTTTTCGCACTTGTGTTAGTGTTGAAAAACCACTTTTCGCACTTGTGTTAGTGTTGAAAAACCACTTTTCACACTTGTGTTGGTGCAGGAAACCACTTTTGCACTTGTATTAGTGTGGAAAAACCACTTTTCGCACTTGTGTTAGTGTTGAAAAACCACTTTTCGCACTTGTGTTAGTGTTGAAAAACCACTTTTCGCACTTGTGTTAGTGTTGAAAAACCACTTTTCGCACTTGTGTTGGTGGAGGAAACCACTTTTGCACTTGTATTAGTGTGGAAAAAACACTTTTCGCACTTGTGTTAGTGTTGAAAAACCACTTTTTGCACTTGTGTTAGTGTTGAAAAACCACTTTTCGCACTTGTGTGGGTGCAGGAAAACACTTTTGCACTTGTATTAGTGTGGAAAAACCACTTTTCGCACTTGTGTTAGTGTTGAAAAACCACTTTTCGCACTTGTGTTAGTGTTGAAAAACCACTTTTTGCACTTGTGTTAGTGTTGAAAAACCACTTTTCGCACTTGTGTTGGTGCAGGAAACCACTTTTGCACTTGTATTAGTGTGGAAAAAACACTTTTCACACTTGTGTTAGTGTTGAACAACCACTTTTCGCACTTGTGTTAGTGTTGAAAAAACACTTTTCGCACTTGTGTTAGTGTTGAAAAACCACTTTTCGCACTTGTGTTAGTGTTGAAAAACCACTTTTCGCACTTGTGTTGGTGGAGGAAACCACTTTTGCACTTGTATTAGTGTGGAAAAAACACTTTTCGCACTTGTGTTAGTGTTGAAAAACCACTTTTTGCACTTGTGTTAGTGTTGAAAAACCACTTTTCGCACTTGTGTGGGTGCAGGAAAACACTTTTGCACTTGTATTAGTGTGGAAAAACCACTTTTCGCACTTGTGTTAGTGTTGAAAAACCACTTTTCGCACTTGTGTTAGTGTTGAAAAACCACTTTTCGCACTTGTGTTAGTGTTGAAAAACCACTTTTCGCACTTGTGTTGGTGCAGGAAACCACTTTTGCACTTGTATTAGTGTGGAAAAAACACTTTTCACACTTGTGTTAGTGTTGAACAACCACTTTTCGCACTTGTGTAAGTGTTGAAAAAACACTTTTCGCACTTGTGTTGGTGCATGAAACCACTTTTGCACTTGTATTAGTGTGGAAAAACCACTTTTCACACTTGTGTTAGTGTTGAAAAACCACTTTTCGCACTTGTGTTAGTGTTGAAAAACCACTTTTGCACTTGTATTAGTGTGGAAAAACCACTTTTCGCACTTGTGTTAGTGTTGAAAAACCACTTTTCGCACTTGTGTTAGTGTTGAAAAACCACTTTTCGCACTTGTGTTAGTGTTGAAAAACCACTTTTCGCACTTGTGTTGGTGGAGGAAACCACTTTTGCACTTGTATTAGTGTGGAAAAAACACTTTTCGCACTTGTGTTAGTGTTGAAAAACCACTTTTTGCACTTGTGTTAGTGTTGAAAAACCACTTTTCGCACTTGTGTTGGTGCAGGAAAACACTTTTGCACTTGTATTAGTGTGGAAAAACCACTTTTCGCACTTGTGTTAGTGTTGAAAAACCACTTTTCGCACTTGTGTTAGTGTTGAAAAACCACTTTTCGCACTTGTGTTGGTGCAGGAAACCACTTTTGCACTTGTATTAGTGTGGAAAAAACACTTTTTGCACTTGTGATAGTGTTGAAAAACCACTTTTTGCACTTGTGTTTGTGTTGAAAAACCACTTTTCGCACTTGTGTTGGTGCATGAAAACACTTTTGCACTTGTATTAGTGTGGAAAAACCACTTTTCGCACTTGTGTTGGTGCAGGAAACCACTTTTGCACTTGTATTAGTGTGGAAAAAACACTTTTCGCACTTGTGTTAGTGTTGAAAAACCACTTTTTGCACTTGTGTTAGTGTTGAAAAACTACTTTTCACACTTGTGTTAGTGCAGGAAACCACTTTTGCACTTGTATTTGTGTGGAAAAACCACTTTTCGCACTTGTGTTAGTGTTGAAAAACCACTTTTCGCACTTGTGTTAGTGTTGAAAAACCACTTTTCGCACTTGTGTTAGTGTTGAAAAACCACTTTTCGCACTTGTGTTGGTGGAGGAAACCACTTTTGCACTTGTATTAGTGTGGAAAAAACACTTTTCGCACTTGTGTTAGTGTTGAAAAACCACTTTTCGCACTTGTGTAAGTGTTGAAAAAACACTTTTCGCACTTGTGTTGGTGCATGAAACCACTTTTGCACTTGTATTAGTGTGGAAAAACCACTTTTCACACTTGTGTTAGTGTTGAAAAACCACTTTTCGCACTTGTGTTAGTGTTGAAAAACCACTTTTGCACTTGTATTAGTGTGGAAAAACCACTTTTCGCACTTGTGTTAGTGTTGAAAAACCACTTTTCGCACTTGTGTTAGTGTTGAAAAACCACTTTTCGCACTTGTGTTAGTGTTGAAAAACCACTTTTCGCACTTGTGTTGGTGGAGGAAACCACTTTTGCACTTGTATTAGTGTGGAAAAAACACTTTTCGCACTTGTGTTAGTGTTGAAAAACCACTTTTTGCACTTGTGTTAGTGTTGAAAAACCACTTTTCGCACTTGTGTTGGTGCAGGAAAACACTTTTGCACTTGTATTAGTGTGGAAAAACCACTTTTCGCACTTGTGTTAGTGTTGAAAAACCACTTTTCGCACTTGTGTTAGTGTTGAAAAACCACTTTTCGCACTTGTGTTGGTGCAGGAAACCACTTTTGCACTTGTATTAGTGTGGAAAAAACACTTTTTGCACTTGTGATAGTGTTGAAAAACCACTTTTTGCACTTGTGTTTGTGTTGAAAAACCACTTTTCGCACTTGTGTTGGTGCATGAAAACACTTTTGCACTTGTATTAGTGTGGAAAAACCACTTTTCGCACTTGTGTTGGTGCAGGAAACCACTTTTGCACTTGTATTAGTGTGGAAAAAACACTTTTCGCACTTGTGTTAGTGTTGAAAAACCACTTTTCGCACTTGTGTTAGTGTTGAAAAACCACTTTTCGCACTTGTGTTAGTGTTGAAAAACCACTTTTCGCACTTGTGTTAGTGTTGAAAAACCACTTTTCGCACTTGTGTTGGTGGAGGAAACCACTTTTGCACTTGTATTAGTGTGGAAAAAACACTTTTCGCACTTGTGTTAATGTTGAAAAACCACTTTTTGCACTTGTGTTAGTGTTGAAAAACCACTTTTCGCACTTGTGTTGGTGCAGGAAACCACCTTTGCACTTGTATTAGTGTGGAAAAAACACTTTTCGCACTTGTGTTAGTGTTGAAAAACCACTTTTCGCACTTGTGTTAGTGTTGAAAAACCACTTTTCGCACTTGTGTTGGTGCATGAAACCACTTTTGCACTTGTATTAGTGTGGAAAAACCACTTTTCGCACTTGTGTTGGTGCAGGAAACCACTTTTGCACTTGTGTTAGTGTTGAAAAACCACTTTTCGCACTTGTGTAAGTGTTGAAAAAACACTTTTCGCACTTGTGTTGGTGCAGGAAACCACTTTTGCACTTGTATTAGTGTGGAAAAACCACTTTTCGCACTTTTGTTAGTGTTGATAAACCACTTTTCGCCCTTGTGTTAGTGTTGAAAAACCACTTTTCGCACTTGTGTTAGTGTTGAAAAACCACTTTTCGCACTTGTGTTGGTGCAGGAAACCACTTTTGCACTTGTATTAGTGTGGAATAAACACTTTTCGCACTTGTGTTAGTGTTGAAAAACCACTTTTCGCACTTGTGTTAGTGTTGAAAAACCACTTTTCGCACTTGTGTTGGTGCAGGAAACCACTTTTGCATTTGTATTAGTGTGGAAAAAACACTTTTCGCACTTGTGTTAGTGTTGAAAAACCACTTTTCGCACTTGTGTTAGTGTTGAAAAACCACTTTTCGCACTTGTGTTGGTGCAGGAAACCACTTTTGCACTTGTATTAGTGTGGAAAAAACACTTTTCGCACCTGTGTTAGTGTTGAAAAACCACTTTTCGCACTTGTGTTAGTGTTGAAAAACCACTTTTCTCACTTGTGTTGGTGCAGGAAACCACTTTTGCACTTGTATTAGTGTGGAAAAACCACTTTTCGCACTTGTGTTGGTGCAGGAAACCACTTTTGCACTTGTATTAGTGTGGAAAAACCACTTTTCGCACTTGTGTTAGTGTTGAAAAACCACTTTTTGCACTTGTGTTAGTGTTGAAAAACCACTTTTCGCACTTGTGTTGGTGCAGGAAACCACTTTTGCACTTGTATTAGTGTTGAAAAACCACTTTTCGCACTTGTGTTAGTGTTGAAAAACCACTTTTCGCACTTGTGTTGGTGCAGGAAACCACTTTTGCACTTGTATTAGTGTCGAAAAAACACTTTTTGCACTTGTGATAGTGTTGAAAAACCACTTTTTGCACTTGTGTTAGTGTTGAAAAACCACTTTTCGCACTTGTGTTGGTGCATGAAACCACTTTTGCACTTGTATTAGTGTGGAAAAACCACTTTTCACACTTGTGTTAGTGTTGAAAAACCACTTTTTGCACTTGTGTTAGTGTTGAAAAACTACTTTTCACACTTGTGTTAGTGCAGGAAACCACTTTTGCACTTGTATTTGTGTGGAAAAACCACTTTTCGCACTTGTGTTAGTGTTGAAAAACCACTTTTCGCACTTGTGTTAGTGTTGAAAAACCACTTTTCGCACTTGTGTTAGTGTTGAAAAACCACTTTTCGCACTTGTGTTGGTGGAGGAAACCACTTTTGCACTTGTATTAGTGTGGAAAAAACACTTTTCGCAATTGTGTTAGTGTTGAAAAACCACTTTTTGCACTTGTGTTAGTGTGGAAAAACCACTTTTTGCACTTGTGTTGGTGCAGGAAACCACTTTTGCACTTGTATTAGTGTGGAAAAAACACTTTTCGCACTTGTGTTAGTGTTGAAAAACCACTTTTCGCACTTGTGTTAGTGTTGAAAAACCACTTTTCACACTTGTGTTGGTGCAGGAAACCACTTTTGCACTTGTATTAGTGTGGAAAAAACACTTTTCGCACTTGTGTTAGTGTTGAAAAACCACTTTTTGCACTTGTGTTAGTGTTGAAAAACCACTTTTCGCACTTGTGTGGGTGCAGGAAAACACTTTTGCACTTGTATTAGTGTGGAAAAACCACTTTTCGCACTTGTGTTAGTGTTGAAAAACCACTTTTCGCACTTGTGTTAGTGTTGAAAAACCACTTTTTGCACTTGTGTTAGTGTTGAAAAACCACTTTTCGCACTTGTGTTGGTGCAGGAAACCACTTTTGCACTTGTATTAGTGTGGAAAAAACACTTTTCACACTTGTGTTAGTGTTGAACAACCACTTTTCGCACTTGTGTAAGTGTTGAAAAAACACTTTTCGCACTTGTGTTGGTGCATGAAACCACTTTTGCACTTGTATTAGTGTGGAAAAACCACTTTTCACACTTGTGTTAGTGTTGAAAAACCACTTTTCGCACTTGTGTTAGTGTTGAAAAACCACTTTTCGCACTTGTGTTAGTGTTGAAAAACCACTTTTCGCACTTGTGTTGGTGCATGAAACCACTTTTGCACTTGTATTAGTGTGGAAAAACCACTTTTCACACTTGTGTTGGTGCAGGAAACCACTTTTGCACTTGTATTAGTGTGGAAAAAACACTTTTCGCACTTGTGTTAGTGTTGAAAAACCACTTTTTGCACTTGTGTTAGTGTTGAAAAACTACTTTTCACACTTGTGTTAGTGCAGGAAACCACTTTTGCACTTGTATTTGTGTGGAAAAACCACTTTTCGCACTTGTGTTAGTGTTGAAAAACCACTTTTCGCACTTGTGTTAGTGTTGAAAAACCACTTTTCGCACTTGTGTTAGTGTTGAAAAACCACTTTTCGCACTTGTGTTGGTGGAGGAAACCACTTTTGCACTTGTATTAGTGTGGAAAAAACACTTTTCGCAATTGTGTTAGTGTTGAAAAACCACTTTTTGCACTTGTGTTAGTGTGGAAAAACCACTTTTTGCACTTGTGTTGGTGCAGGAAACCACTTTTGCACTTGTATTAGTGTGGAAAAAACACTTTTCGCACTTGTGTTAGTGTTGAAAAACCACTTTTCGCACTTGTGTTAGTGTTGAAAAACCACTTTTCACACTTGTGTTGGTGCAGGAAACCACTTTTGCACTTGTATTAGTGTGGAAAAACCACTTTTCGCACTTATGTTAGTGTTGAAAAACCACTTTTCGCACTTGTGTTAGTGTTGAAAAACCACTTTTCGCACTTGTGTTAGTGTTGAAAAACCACTTTTCGCACTTGTGATGGTGGAGGAAACCACTTTTGCACTTGTATTAGTGTGGAAAAAACACTTTTCGCACTTGTGTTAGTGTTGAAAAACCACTTTTTGCACTTGTGTTAGTGTTGAAAAACCACTTTTCACACTTGTGTTAGTGCAGGAAACCACTTTTGCACTTGTAATTGTGTGGAAAAACCACTTTTCGCACTTGTGTTAGTGTTGAAAAACCACTTTTCGCACTTGTGTTAGTGTTGAAAAACCACTTTTTGCACTTGTGTTAGTGTTGAAAAACTACTTTTCACACTTGTGTTAGTGCAGGAAACCACTTTTGCACTTGTATTTGTGTGGAAAAACCACTTTTCGCACTTGTGTTAGTGTTGAAAAACCACTTTTCGCACTTGTGTTAGTGTTGAAAAACCACTTTTCGCACTTGTGTTAGTGTTGAAAAACCACTTTTCGCACTTGTGTTGGTGGAGGAAACCACTTTTGCACTTGTATTAGTGTGGAAAAAACACTTTTCGCACTTGTGTTAGTGTTGAAAAACCACTTTTTGCACTTGTGTTAGTGTTGAAAAACCACTTTTCGCACTTGTGTTGGTGCAGGAAACCACCTTTGCACTTGTATTAGTGTGGAAAAAACACTTTTCGCACTTGTGTTAGTGTTGAAAAACCACTTTTCGCACTTGTGTTAGTGTTGAAAAACCACTTTTCGCACTTGTGTTGGTGCATGAAACCACTTTTGCACTTGTATTAGTGTGGAAAAACCACTTTTCGCACTTGTGTTGGTGCAGGAAACCACTTTTGCACTTGTGTTAGTGTTGAAAAACCACTTTTCGCACTTGTGTAAGTGTTGAAAAAACACTTTTCGCACTTGTGTTGGTGCAGGAAACCACTTTTGCACTTGTATTAGTGTGGAAAAAACACTTTTTGCACTTGTGATAGTGTTGAAAAACCACTTTTCGCACTTGTGTTAGTGTTGAAAAACCACTTTTCGCACTTGTGTTTGGTGCAGAAAACCAATTTTGCACTTGTATTAGTGTGGAAAACCACTTTTCGCACATGTGTTAGTGTTGAAAAACCACTTTTCGCACTTTTGTTGGTGCAGAAAACCACTTTTGCACTTGTATTAGTGTGGAAAACCACTTTTCGCACTTGTGTTAGTGTTGAAAAACCACTTTTCGCACTTGTGTTTGGTGCAGAAAACCACTTTTGCACTTGTGGTAGTGTTGAAAAACCACTTTTTGCACTTGTGGTAGTGTTGAAAAACCACTTTTCGCACTTTTGTTGGTGCAGAAAACCACTTTTGCACTTGTATTAGTGTGGAAAACCACTTTTTGCATTTGTGTTAGTGTTGAAAAATCACTTTTCGCACTTGTGTTAGTGTTGAAAAACCACTTTTCGCACTTGTGTTAGTGTTGAAAAACCACTTTTCGCACTTGTGTTGGTGCAGGAAACCACTTTTGCACTTTTATTAGTGTTGAAAAAACACTTTTCGCACTTGTGTTGGTGCAGGCAACCACTTTTGCACTTGTATTAGTGTGGAAAAAACACTTTTTGCACTTGTGTTAGTGTTGAAAAACCACTTTTCGCACTTGTGTTGGTGCAGGAAACCACTTTTGCACTTGTGATATTGTAGAAAAACCACTTTTCACACTTGTGTTAGTGTTGAAAAACCACTTTTCGCACTTGTGTTAGTGCAGGAAACCACTTTTGCACTTGTATTAGTGTGGAAAAACCACTTTTCGTAATTGTGTTAGTGTTGAAAAACCACTTTTCGCACTTGTGTTGGTGCAGGAAACCACTTTTGCACTTGTATTAGTGTGGAAAAAACACTTTTTGCACTTGTGATAGTGTTGAAAAACCACTTTTCGCACTTGTGTTAGTGTTGAAAAACCACTTTTCGCACTTGTGTTGGTGCAGGAAACCACTTTTGCCCTTGTATTAGTGTGGAAAAACCACTTTTCGCACTTTTGTTAGTGTTGATAAACCACTTTTCGCCCTTGTGTTAGTGTTGAAAAACCACTTTTCGCACTTGTGTTAGTGTTGAAAAACCACTTTTCGCACTTGTGTTGGTGCAGGAAACCACTTTTGCACTTGTATTAGTGTGGAATAAACACTTTTCGCACTTGTGTTAGTGTTGAAAAACCACTTTTCGCACTTGTGTTAGTGTTGAAAAACCACTTTTCGCACTTGTGTTGGTGCAGGAAACCACTTTTGCATTTGTATTTGTGTGGAAAAAACACTTTTCGCACTTGTGTTAGTGTTGAAAAACCACTTTTCGCACTTGTGTTAGTGTTGAAAAACCACTTTTCGCACTTGTGTTGGTGCAGGAAACCACTTTTGCACTTGTATTAGTGTGGAAAAAACACTTTTCGCACCTGTGTTAGTGTTTAAAAACCACTTTTCGCACTTGTGTTAGTGTTGAAAAACCACTTTTCTCACTTGTGTTGGTGCAGGAAACCACTTTTGCACTTGTATTAGTGTGGAAAAACCACTTTTCGCACTTGTGTTGGTGCAGGAAACCACTTTTGCACTTGTATTAGTGTGGAAAAACCACTTTTCGCATTTGTGTTAGTGTTGAAAAACCACTTTTTGCACTTGTGTTAGTGTTGAAAAACCACTTTTCGCACTTGTGTTGGTGCAGGAAACCACTTTTGCACTTGTATTAGTGTTGAAAAACCACTTTTCGCACTTGTGTTAGTGTTGAAAAACCACTTTTCGCACTTGTGTTGGTGCAGGAAACCACTTTTGCACTTGTATTAGTGTGGAAAAAACACTTTTCACACTTGTGTTAGTGTTGAACAACCACTTTTCGCACTTGTGTAAGTGTTGAAAAAACACTTTTCGCACTTGTGTTGGTGCATGAAACCACTTTTGCACTTGTATTAGTGTGGAAAAACCACTTTTCACACTTGTGTTAGTGTTGAAAAACCACTTTTCGCACTTGTGTTAGTGTTGAAAAACCACTTTTCGCACTTGTGTTAGTGTTGAAAAACCACTTTTCGCACTTGTGTTGGTGCATGAAACCACTTTTGCACTTGTATTAGTGTGGAAAACCACTTTTCACACTTGTGTTGGTGCAGGAAACCACTTTTGCACTTGTATTAGTGTGGAAAAAACACTTTTCGCACTTGTGTTAGTGTTGAAAAACCACTTTTTGCACTTGTGTTAGTGTTGAAAAACTACTTTTCACACTTGTGTTAGTGCAGGAAACCACTTTTGCAGTTGTATTTGTGTGGAAAAACCACTTTTCGCACTTGTGTTAGTGTTGAAAAACCACTTTTCGCACTTGTGTTAGTGTTGAAAAACCACTTTTCGCACTTGTGTTAGTGTTGAAAAACCACTTTTCGCACTTGTGTTGGTGGAGGAAACCACTTTTGCACTTGTATTAGTGTGGAAAAAACACTTTTCGCAATTGTGTTAGTGTTGAAAAACCACTTTTTGCACTTGTGTTAGTGTGGAAAAACCACTTTTTGCACTTGTGTTGGTGCAGGAAACCACTTTTGCACTTGTATTAGTGTAGAAAAAACACTTTTCGCACTTGTGTTAGTGTTGAAAAACCACTTTTCGCACTTGTGTTAGTGTTGAAAAACCACTTTTCACACTTGTGTTGGTGCAGGAAACCACTTTTGCACTTGTATTAGTGTGGAAAAAACACTTTTCGCACTTGTGTTAGTGTTGAAAAACCACTTTTTGCACTTGTGTTAGTGTTGAAAAACCACTTTTCGCACTTGTGTGGGTGCAGGAAAACACTTTTGCACTTGTATTAGTGTGGAAAAACCACTTTTCGCACTTGTGTTAGTGTTGAAAAACCACTTTTCGCACTTGTGTTAGTGTTGAAAAACCACTTTTTGCACTTGTGTTAGTGTTGAAAAACCACTTTTCGCACTTGTGTTGGTGCAGGAAACCACTTTTGCACTTGTATTAGTGTGGAAAAAACACTTTTCACACTTGTGTTAGTGTTGAACAACCACTTTTCCCACTTGTGTAAGTGTTGAAAAAACACTTTTCGCACTTGTGTTGGTGCATGAAACCACTTTTGCACTTGTATTAGTGTGGAAAAACCACTTTTCACACTTGTGTTAGTGTTGAAAAACCACTTTTCGCACTTGTGTTAGTGTTGAAAAACCACTTTTCGCACTTGTGTTAGTGTTGAAAAACCACTTTTCGCACTTGTGTTGGTGCATGAAACCACTTTTGCACTTGTATTAGTGTGGAAAAACCACTTTTCACACTTGTGTTGGTGCAGGAAACCACTTTTGCACTTGTATTAGTGTGGAAAAAACACTTTTCGCACTTGTGTTAGTGTTGAAAAACCACTTTTTGCACTTGTGTTAGTGTTGAAAAACTACTTTTCACACTTGTGTTAGTGCAGGAAACCACTTTTGCACTTGTATTTGTGTGGAAAAACCACTTTTCGCACTTGTGTTAGTGTTGAAAAACCACTTTTCGCACTTGTGTTAGTGTTGAAAAACCACTTTTCGCACTTGTGTTAGTGTTGAAAAACCACTTTTCGCACTTGTGTTGGTGGAGGAAACCACTTTTGCACTTGTATTAGTGTGGAAAAAACACTTTTCGCAATTGTGTTAGTGTTGAAAAACCACTTTTTGCACTTGTGTTAGTGTGGAAAAACCACTTTTTGCACTTGTGTTGGTGCAGGAAACCACTTTTGCACTTGTATTAGTGTGGAAAAAACACTTTTCGCACTTGTGTTAGTGTTGAAAAACCACTTTTCGCACTTGTGTTAGTGTTGAAAAACCACTTTTCACACTTGTGTTGGTGCAGGAAACCACTTTTGCACTTGTATTAGTGTGGAAAAACCACTTTTCGCACTTATGTTAGTGTTGAAAAACCACTTTTCGCACTTGTGTTAGTGTTGAAAAACCACTTTTCGCACTTGTGTTAGTGTTGAAAAACCACTTTTCGCACTTGTGATGGTGGAGGAAACCACTTTTGCACTTGTATTAGTGTGGAAAAAACACTTTTCGCACTTGTGTTAGTGTTGAAAAACCACTTTTTGCACTTGTGTTAGTGTTGAAAAACCACTTTTCACACTTGTGTTAGTGCAGGAAACCACTTTTGCACTTGTAATTGTGTGGAAAAACCACTTTTCGCACTTGTGTTAGTGTTGAAAAACCACTTTTCGCACTTGTGTTAGTGTTGAAAAACCACTTTTTGCACTTGTGTTAGTGTTGAAAAACTACTTTTCACACTTGTGTTAGTGCAGGAAACCACTTTTGCACTTGTATTTGTGTGGAAAAACCACTTTTCGCACTTGTGTTAGTGTTGAAAAACCACTTTTCGCACTTGTGTTAGTATTGAAAAACCACTTTTCGCACTTGTGTTAGTGTTGAAAAACCACTTTTCGCACTTGTGTTGGTGGAGGAAACCACTTTTGCACTTGTATTAGTGTGGAAAAAACACTTTTTGCACTTGTGTTAGTGTTGAAAAACCACTTTTTGCACTTGTGTTAGTGTTGAAAAACCACTTTTCGCACTTGTGTTGGTGCAGGAAACCACCTTTGCACTTGTATTAGTGTGGAAAAAACACTTTTCGCACTTGTGTTAGTGTTGAAAAACCACTTTTCGCACTTGTGTTAGTGTTGAAAAACCACTTTTCGCACTTGTGTTGGTGCATGAAACCACTTTTGCACTTGTATTAGTGTGGAAAAACCACTTTTCGCACTTGTGTTGGTGCAGGAAACCACTTTTGCACTTGTGTTAGTGTTGAAAAACCACTTTTCGCACTTGTGTAAGTGTTGAAAAAACACTTTTCGCACTTGTGTTGGTGCAGGAAACCACTTTTGCACTTGTATTAGTGTGGAAAAAACACTTTTTGCACTTGTGATAGTGTTGAAAAACCACTTTTCGCACTTGTGTTAGTGTTGAAAAACCACTTTTCGCACTTGTGTTTGGTGCAGAAAACCACTTTTGCACTTGTATTAGTGTGGAAAACCACTTTTCGCACATGTGTTAGTGTTGAAAAACCACTTTTCGCACTTTTGTTGGTGCAGAAAACCACTTTTGCACTTGTATTAGTGTGGAAAACCACTTTTCGCACTTGTGTTAGTGTTGAAAAACCACTTTTCGCACTTGTGTTTGGTGCAGAAAACCACTTTTGCACTTGTGGTAGTGTTGAAAAACCACTTTTTGCACTTGTGGTAGTGTTGAAAAACCACTTTTCGCACTTTTGTTGGTGCAGAAAACCACTTTTGCACTTGTATTAGTGTGGAAAACCACTTTTTGCATTTGTGTTAGTGTTGAAAAATCACTTTTCGCACTTGTGTTAGTGTTGAAAAACCACTTTTCGCACTTGTGTTAGTGTTGAAAAACCACTTTTCGCACTTGTGTTGGTGCAGGAAACCACTTTTGCACTTTTATTAGTGTTGAAAAAACACTTTTCGCACTTGTGTTGGTGCAGGCAACCACTTTTGCACTTGTATTAGTGTGGAAAAAACACTTTTTGCACTTGTGTTAGTGTTGAAAAACCACTTTTCGCACTTGTGTTGGTGCAGGAAACCACTTTTGCACTTGTGATATTGTAGAAAAACCACTTTTCACACTTGTGTTAGTGTTGAAAAACCACTTTTCGCACTTGTGTTAGTGCAGGAAACCACTTTTGCACTTGTATTAGTGTGGAAAAACCACTTTTCGTAATTGTGTTAGTGTTGAAAAACCACTTTTCGCACTTGTGTTGGTGCAGGAAACCACTTTTGCACTTGTATTAGTGTGGAAAAAACACTTTTTGCACTTGTGATAGTGTTGAAAAACCACTTTTCGCACTTGTGTTAGTGTTGAAAAACCACTTTTCGCACTTGTGTTGGTGCAGGAAACCACTTTTGCCCTTGTATTAGTGTGGAAAAACCACTTTTCGCACTTTTGTTAGTGTTGATAAACCACTTTTCGCCCTTGTGTTAGTGTTGAAAAACCACTTTTCGCACTTGTGTTAGTGTTGAAAAACCACTTTTCGCACTTGTGTTGGTGCAGGAAACCACTTTTGCACTTGTATTAGTGTGGAATAAACACTTTTCGCACTTGTGTTAGTGTTGAAAAACCACTTTTCGCACTTGTGTTAGTGTTGAAAAACCACTTTTCGCACTTGTGTTGGTGCAGGAAACCACTTTTGCATTTGTATTTGTGTGGAAAAAACACTTTTCGCACTTGTGTTAGTGTTGAAAAACCACTTTTCGCACTTGTGTTAGTGTTGAAAAACCACTTTTCGCACTTGTGTTGGTGCAGGAAACCACTTTTGCACTTGTATTAGTGTGGAAAATCACTTTTCGCACCTGTGTTAGTGTTTAAAAACCACTTTTCGCACTTGTGTTAGTGTTGAAAAACCACTTTTCTCACTTGTGTTGGTGCAGGAAACCACTTTTGCACTTGTATTAGTGTGGAAAAACCACTTTTCGCACTTGTGTTGGTGCAGGAAACCACTTTTGCACTTGTATTAGTGTGGAAAAACCACTTTTCGCATTTGTGTTAGTGTTGAAAAACCACTTTTTGCACTTGTGTTAGTGTTGAAAAACCACTTTTCGCACTTGTGTTGGTGCAGGAAACCACTTTTGCACTTGTATTAGTGTTGAAAAACCACTTTTCGCACTTGTGTTAGTGTTGAAAAACCACTTTTCGCACTTGTGTTGGTGCAGGAAACCACTTTTGCACTTGTATTAGTGTGGAAAAAACACTTTTCACACTTGTGTTAGTGTTGAACAACCACTTTTCGCACTTGTGTAAGTGTTGAAAAAACACTTTTCGCACTTGTGTTGGTGCATGAAACCACTTTTGCACTTGTATTAGTGTGGAAAAACCACTTTTCACACTTGTGTTAGTGTTGAAAAACCACTTTTCGCACTTGTGTTAGTGTTGAAAAACCACTTTTCGCACTTGTGTTAGTGTTGAAAAACCACTTTTCGCACTTGTGTTGGTGCATGAAACCACTTTTGCACTTGTATTAGTGTGGAAAACCACTTTTCACACTTGTGTTGGTGCAGGAAACCACTTTTGCACTTGTATTAGTGTGGAAAAAACACTTTTCGCACTTGTGTTAGTGTTGAAAAACCACTTTTTGCACTTGTGTTAGTGTTGAAAAACTACTTTTCACACTTGTGTTAGTGCAGGAAACCACTTTTGCAGTTGTATTTGTGTGGAAAAACCACTTTTCGCACTTGTGTTAGTGTTGAAAAACCACTTTTCGCACTTGTGTTAGTGTTGAAAAACCACTTTTCGCACTTGTGTTAGTGTTGAAAAACCACTTTTCGCACTTGTGTTGGTGGAGGAAACCACTTTTGCACTTGTATTAGTGTGGAAAAAACACTTTTCGCAATTGTGTTAGTGTTGAAAAACCACTTTTTGCACTTGTGTTAGTGTGGAAAAACCACTTTTTGCACTTGTGTTGGTGCAGGAAACCACTTTTGCACTTGTATTAGTGTAGAAAAAACACTTTTCGCACTTGTGTTAGTGTTGAAAAACCACTTTTCGCACTTGTGTTAGTGTTGAAAAACCACTTTTCGCACTTGTGTTAGTGTTGAAAAACCACTTTTCGCACTTGTGTTAGTGTTGAAAAACCACTTTTCGCACTTGTGTTGGTGGAGGAAACCACTTTTGCACTTGTATTAGTGTGGAAAAAACACTTTTCGCAATTGTGTTAGTGTTGAAAAACCACTTTTTGCACTTGTGTTAGTGTGGAAAAACCACTTTTTGCACTTGTGTTAGTGCAGGAAACCACTTTTGCACTTGTATTTGTGTGGAAAAACCACTTTTCGCACTTGTGTTAGTGTTGAAAAACCACTTTTCGCACTTGTGTTAGTGTTGAAAAACCACTTTTCGCACTTGTGTTAGTGTTGAAAAACCACTTTTCGCACTTGTGTTGGTGGAGGAAACCACTTTTGCACTTGTATTAGTGTGGAAAAAACACTTTTCGCAATTGTGTTAGTGTTGAAAAACCACTTTTTGCACTTGTGTTAGTGTGGAAAAACCACTTTTTGCACTTGTGTTGGTGCAGGAAACCACTTTTGCACTTGTATTAGTGTAGAAAAAACACTTTTCGCACTTGTGTTAGTGTTGAAAAACCACTTTTCGCACTTGTGTTAGTGTTGAAAAACCACTTTTCACACTTGTGTTGGTGCAGGAAACCACTTTTGCACTTGTATTAGTGTGGAAAAACCACTTTTCGCACTTATGTTAGTGTTGAAAAACCACTTTTCGCACTTGTGTTAGTGTTGAAAAACCACTTTTCGCACTTGTGTTAGTGTTGAAAAACCACTTTTCGCACTTGTGTTGGTGGAGGAAACCACTTTTGCACTTGTATTAGTGTGGAAAAAAGACTTTTCGCACTTGTGTTAGTGTTGAAAAACCACTTTTCTCACTTGTGTTGGTGCAGGAAACCACTTTTGCACTTGTATTAGTGTGGAAAAACCACTTTTCGCACTTGTGTTGGTGCAGGAAACCACTTTTGCACTTGTATTAGTGTGGAAAAAACACTTTTCGCAATTGTGTTAGTGTTGAAAAACCACTTTTTGCACTTGTATTAGTGTGGAAAAAAGACTTTTCGCAATTGTGTTAGTGTTGAAAAACCACTTTTTGCACTTGTGTTAGTGTGGAAAAACCACTTTTTGCACTTGTGTTGGTGCAGGAAACCACTTTTGCACTTGTATTAGTGTGGAAAAAACACTTTTCGCACTTGTGTTAGTGTTGAAAAACCACTTTTCGCACTTGTGTTAGTGTTGAAAAACCACTTTTCACACTTGTGTTGGTGCAGGAAACCACTTTTGCACTTGTATTAGTGTGGAAAAACCACTTTTCGCACTTATGTTAGTGTTGAAAAACCACTTTTCGCACTTGTGTTAGTGTTGAAAAACCACTTTTCGCACTTGTGTTAGTGTTGAAAAACCACTTTTCGCACTTGTGATGGTGGAGGAAACCACTTTTGCACTTGTATTAGTGTGGAAAAAACACTTTTCGCACTTGTGTTAGTGTTGAAAAACCACTTTTTGCACTTGTGTTAGTGTTGAAAAACCACTTTTCACACTTGTGTTAGTGCAGGAAACCACTTTTGCACTTGTAATTGTGTGGAAAAACCACTTTTCGCACTTGTGTTAGTGTTGAAAAACCACTTTTCGCACTTGTGTTAGTGTTGAAAAACCACTTTTTGCACTTGTGTTAGTGTTGAAAAACTACTTTTCACACTTGTGTTAGTGCAGGAAACCACTTTTGCACTTGTATTTGTGTGGAAAAACCACTTTTCGCACTTGTGTTAGTGTTGAAAAACCACTTTTCGCACTTGTGTTAGTATTGAAAAACCACTTTTCGCACTTGTGTTAGTGTTGAAAAACCACTTTTCGCACTTGTGTTGGTGGAGGAAACCACTTTTGCACTTGTATTAGTGTGGAAAAAACACTTTTCGCACTTGTGTTAGTGTTGAAAAACCACTTTTTGCACTTGTGTTAGTGTTGAAAAACCACTTTTCGCACTTGTGTTGGTGCAGGAAACCACCTTTGCACTTGTATTAGTGTGGAAAAAACACTTTTCGCACTTGTGTTAGTGTTGAAAAACCACTTTTCGCACTTGTGTTAGTGTTGAAAAACCACTTTTCGCACTTGTGTTGGTGCATGAAACCACTTTTGCACTTGTATTAGTGTGGAAAAACCACTTTTCGCACTTGTGTTGGTGCAGGAAACCACTTTTGCACTTGTGTTAGTGTTGAAAAACCACTTTTCGCACTTGTGTAAGTGTTGAAAAAACACTTTTCGCACTTGTGTTGGTGCAGGAAACCACTTTTGCACGTGTATTAGTGTGGAAAAAACACTTTTTGCACTTGTGATAGTGTTGAAAAACCACTTTTCGCACTTGTGTTAGTGTTGAAAAACCACTTTTCGCACTTGTGTTTGGTGCAGAAAACCACTTTTGCACTTGTATTAGTGTGGAAAACCACTTTTCGCACATGTGTTAGTGTTGAAAAACCACTTTTCGCACTTTTGTTGGTGCAGAAAACCACTTTTGCACTTGTATTAGTGTGGAAAACCACTTTTCGCACTTGTGTTAGTGTTGAAAAACCACTTTTCGCACTTGTGTTTGGTGCAGAAAACCACTTTTGCACTTGTGGTAGTGTTGAAAAACCACTTTTTGCACTTGTGGTAGTGTTGAAAAACCACTTTTCGCACTTTTGTTGGTGCAGAAAACCACTTTTGCACTTGTATTAGTGTGGAAAACCACTTTTTGCATTTGTGTTAGTGTTGAAAAATCACTTTTCGCACTTGTGTTAGTGTTGAAAAACCACTTTTCGCACTTGTGTTAGTGTTGAAAAACCACTTTTCGCACTTGTGTTGGTGCAGGAAACCACTTTTGCACTTTTATTAGTGTTGAAAAAACACTTTTCGCACTTGTGTTGGTGCAGGCAACCACTTTTGCACTTGTATTAGTGTGGAAAAAACACTTTTTGCACTTGTGTTAGTGTTGAAAAACCACTTTTCGCACTTGTGTTGGTGCAGGAAACCACTTTTGCACTTGTGATATTGTAGAAAAACCACTTTTCACACTTGTGTTAGTGTTGAAAAACCACTTTTCGCACTTGTGTTAGTGCAGGAAACCACTTTTGCACTTGTATTAGTGTGGAAAAACCACTTTTCGTAATTGTGTTAGTGTTGAAAAACCACTTTTCGCACTTGTGTTGGTGCAGGAAACCACTTTTGCACTTGTATTAGTGTGGAAAAAACACTTTTTGCACTTGTGATAGTGTTGAAAAACCACTTTTCGCACTTGTGTTAGTGTTGAAAAACCACTTTTCGCACTTGTGTTGGTGCAGGAAACCACTTTTGCCCTTGTATTAGTGTGGAAAAACCACTTTTCGCACTTTTGTTAGTGTTGATAAACCACTTTTCGCCCTTGTGTTAGTGTTGAAAAACCACTTTTCGCACTTGTGTTAGTGTTGAAAAACCACTTTTCGCACTTGTGTTGGTGCAGGAAACCACTTTTGCACTTGTATTAGTGTGGAATAAACACTTTTCGCACTTGTGTTAGTGTTGAAAAACCACTTTTCGCACTTGTGTTAGTGTTGAAAAACCACTTTTCGCACTTGTGTTGGTGCAGGAAACCACTTTTGCATTTGTATTTGTGTGGAAAAAACACTTTTCGCACTTGTGTTAGTGTTGAAAAACCACTTTTCGCACTTGTGTTAGTGTTGAAAAACCACTTTTCGCACTTGTGTTGGTGCAGGAAACCACTTTTGCACTTGTATTAGTGTGGAAAAAACACTTTTCGCACCTGTGTTAGTGTTTAAAAACCACTTTTCGCACTTGTGTTAGTGTTGAAAAACCACTTTTCTCACTTGTGTTGGTGCAGGAAACCACTTTTGCACTTGTATTAGTGTGGAAAAACCACTTTTCGCACTTGTGTTGGTGCAGGAAACCACTTTTGCACTTGTATTAGTGTGGAAAAACCACTTTTCGCATTTGTGTTAGTGTTGAAAAACCACTTTTTGCACTTGTGTTAGTGTTGAAAAACCACTTTTCGCACTTGTGTTGGTGCAGGAAACCACTTTTGCACTTGTATTAGTGTTGAAAAACCACTTTTCGCACTTGTGTTAGTGTTGAAAAACCACTTTTCGCACTTGTGTTGGTGCAGGAAACCACTTTTGCACTTGTATTAGTGTGGAAAAAACACTTTTCACACTTGTGTTAGTGTTGAACAACCACTTTTCGCACTTGTGTAAGTGTTGAAAAAACACTTTTCGCACTTGTGTTGGTGCATGAAACCACTTTTGCACTTGTATTAGTGTGGAAAAACCACTTTTCACACTTGTGTTAGTGTTGAAAAACCACTTTTCGCACTTGTGTTAGTGTTGAAAAACCACTTTTCGCACTTGTGTTAGTGTTGAAAAACCACTTTTCGCACTTGTGTTGGTGCATGAAACCACTTTTGCACTTGTATTAGTGTGGAAAACCACTTTTCACACTTGTGTTGGTGCAGGAAACCACTTTTGCACTTGTATTAGTGTGGAAAAAACACTTTTCGCACTTGTGTTAGTGTTGAAAAACCACTTTTTGCACTTGTGTTAGTGTTGAAAAACTACTTTTCACACTTGTGTTAGTGCAGGAAACCACTTTTGCAGTTGTATTTGTGTGGAAAAACCACTTTTCGCACTTGTGTTAGTGTTGAAAAACCACTTTTCGCACTTGTGTTAGTGTTGAAAAACCACTTTTCGCACTTGTGTTAGTGTTGAAAAACCACTTTTCGCACTTGTGTTGGTGGAGGAAACCACTTTTGCACTTGTATTAGTGTGGAAAAAACACTTTTCGCAATTGTGTTAGTGTTGAAAAACCACTTTTTGCACTTGTGTTAGTGTGGAAAAACCACTTTTTGCACTTGTGTTGGTGCAGGAAACCACTTTTGCACTTGTATTAGTGTAGAAAAAACACTTTTCGCACTTGTGTTAGTGTTGAAAAACCACTTTTCGCACTTGTGTTAGTGTTGAAAAACCACTTTTCACACTTGTGTTGGTGCAGGAAACCACTTTTGCACTTGTATTAGTGTGGAAAAACCACTTTTCGCACTTATGTTAGTGTTGAAAAACCACTTTTCGCACTTGTGTTAGTGTTGAAAAACCACTTTTCGCACTTGTGTTAGTGTTGAAAAACCACTTTTCGCACTTGTGTTGGTGGAGGAAACCACTTTTGCACTTGTATTAGTGTGGAAAAAACACTTTTCGCACTTGTGTTAGTGTTGAAAAACCACTTTTTGCACTTGTGTTAGTGTTGAAAAACCACTTTTCGCACTTGTGTTGGTGCAGGAAAACACTTTTGCACTTGTATTAGTGTGGAAAAACCACTTTTCGCACTTGTGTTAGTGTTGAAAAACCACTTTTCGCACTTGTGTTAGTGTTGAAAAACCACTTTTCGCACTTGTGTTGGTGCAGGAAACCACTTTTGCACTTGTATTAGTGTGGAAAAAACACTTTTTGCACTTGTGATAGTGTTGAAAAACCACTTTTTGCACTTGTGTTTGTGTTGAAAAACCACTTTTCACACTTGTGTTGGTGCATGAAAACACTTTTGCACTTGTATTAGTGTGGAAAAACCACTTTTCGCACTTGTGTTGGTGCAGGAAACCACTTTTGCACTTGTATTAGTGTGGAAAAAACACTTTTCGCACTTGTGTTAGTGTTGAAAAACCACTTTTTGCACTTGTGTTAGTGTTGAAAAACTACTTTTCACACTTGTGTTAGTGCAGGAAACCACTTTTGCACTTGTATTTGTGTGGAAAAACCACTTTTCGCACTTGTGTTAGTGTTGAAAAACCACTTTTCGCACTTGTGTTAGTGTTGAAAAACCACTTTTCGCACTTGTGTTAGTGTTGAAAAACCACTTTTCGCACTTGTGTTGGTGGAGGAAACCACTTTTGCACTTGTATTAGTGTGGAAAAAACACTTTTCGCACTTGTGTTAGTGTTGAAAAACCACTTTTTGCACTTGTGTTAGTGTTGAAAAACCACTTTTCGCACTTGTGTTGGTGCAGGAAACCACCTTTGCACTTGTATTAGTGTGGAAAAAACACTTTTCGCACTTGTGTTAGTGTTGAAAAACCACTTTTCGCACTTGTGTTAGTGTTGAAAAACCACTTTTCGCACTTGTGTTGGTGCATGAAACCACTTTTGCACTTGTATTAGTGTGGAAAAACCACTTTTCGCACTTGTGTTGGTGCAGGAAACCACTTTTGCACTTGTGTTAGTGTTGAAAAACCACTTTTCGCACTTGTGTAAGTGTTGAAAAAACACTTTTCGCACTTGTGTTGGTGCAGGAAACCACTTTTGCACTTGTATTAGTGTGGAAAAATCACTTTTTGCACTTGTGATAGTGTTGAAAAACCACTTTTCGCACTTGTGTTAGTGTTGAAAAACCACTTTTCGCACTTGTGTTTGGTGCAGAAAACCACTTTTGCACTTGTATTAGTGTGGAAAACCACTTTTCGCACTTGTGTTAGTGTTGAAAAACCACTTTTCGCACTCGTGTTGGTGCAGGAAACCACTTTTGCACTTGTATTAGTGTGGAAAAAACACTTTTTGCACTTGTGATAGTGTTGAAAAACCACTTTTCGCACTTGTGTTAGTGTTGAAAAATCACTTTTCGCACTTTTGTTGGTGCAGGAAACCACTTTTGCACTTGTATTAGTGTGGAAAAACCACTTTTCGCACTTGTGTTAATGTTGAAAAACCACTTTTCGCACTTGTGTTAGTGTTGAAAAAACACTTTTCGCACTTGTGTTGGTGCAGGAAACCACTTTTCCACTTGTATTACTGTGGAAAAAACACTTTTTGCACTTGTGGTAGTGTTGAAAAACCACTTTTTGCACTTGTGGTAGTGTTGAAAAACCACTTTTCGCACTTTTGTTGGTGCAGAAAACCACTTTTGCACTTGTATTAGTGTGGAAAACCACTTTTTGCACTTGTGTTAGTGTTGAAAAACCACTTTTTGCACTTGTGTTAGTGTTGAAAAACCACTTTTCGCACTTGTGTTAGTGTTGAAAAACCACTTTTCGCACTTGTGTTGGTGCAGGAAACCACTTTTGCACTTTTATTAGTGTTGAAAAAACACTTTTCACACTTGTGTTGGTGCAGGCAACCACTTTTGCACTTGTATTAGTGTGGAAAAAACACTTTTCGCACTTGTGTTAGTGTTGAAAAACCACTTTTCGCACTTGTGTTGGTGCAGGAAACCACTTTTGCACTTGTGATATTGTAGAAAAACCACTTTTCACACTTGTGTTAGTGTTGAAAAACCACTTTTCGCACTTGTGTTAGTGCAGGAAACCACTTTTGCACTTGTATTAGTGTGGAAAAACCACTTTTCGTAATTGTGTTAGTGTTGAAAAACCACTTTTCGCACTTGTGTTGGTGCAGGAAACCACTTTTGCACTTGTATTAGTGTGGAAAAAACACTTTTTGCACTTGTGATAGTGTTGAAAAACCACTTTTCGCACTTGTGTTAGTGTTGAAAAACCACTTTTCGCACTTGTGTTGGTGCAGGAAACCACTTTTGCCCTTGTATTAGTGTGGAAAAACCACTTTTCGCACTTTTGTTAGTGTTGATAAACCACTTTTCGCCCTTGTGTTAGTGTTGAAAAACCACTTTTCGCACTTGTGTTAGTGTTGAAAAACCACTTTTCGCACTTGTGTTGGTGCAGGAAACCACTTTTGCACTTGTATTAGTGTGGAATAAACACTTTTCGCACTTGTGTTAGTGTTGAAAAACCACTTTTCGCACTTGTGTTAGTGTTGAAAAACCACTTTTCGCACTTGTGTTGGTGCAGGAAACCACTTTTGCATTTGTATTAGTGTGGAAAAAACACTTTTCGCACTTGTGTTAGTGTTGAAAAACCACTTTTCGCACTTGTGTTAGTGTTGAAAAACCACTTTTCGCACTTGTGTTGGTGCAGGAAACCACTTTTGCACTTGTATTAGTGTGGAAAAAACACTTTTCGCACCTGTGTTAGTGTTTAAAAACCACTTTTCGCACTTGTGTTAGTGTTGAAAAACCACTTTTCTCAATTGTGTTGGTGCAGGAAACCACTTTTGCACTTGTATTAGTGTGGAAAAACCACTTTTCGCACTTGTGTTGGTGCAGGAAACCACTTTTGCACTTGTATTAGTGTGGAAAAACCACTTTTCGCATTTGTGTTAGTGTTGAAAAACCACTTTTTGCACTTGTGTTAGTGTTGAAAAACCACTTTTCGCACTTGTGTTGGTGCAGGAAACCACTTTTGCACTTGTATTAGTGTTGAAAAACCACTTTTCGCACTTGTGTTAGTGTTGAAAAACCACTTTTCGCACTTGTGTTGGTGCAGGAAACCACTTTTGCACTTGTATTAGTGTCGAAAAAACACTTTTTGCACTTGTGATAGTGTTGAAAAACCACTTTTTGCACTTGTGTTAGTGTTGAAAAACCACTTTTCGCACTTGTGTTGGTGCATGAAACCACTTTTGCACTTGTATTAGTGTGGAAAAACCACTTTTCACACTTGTGTTAGTGTTGAAAAACCACTTTTTGCACTTGTGTTAGTGTTGAAAAACTACTTTTCACACTTGTGTTAGTGCAGGAAACCACTTTTGCACTTGTATTTGTGTGGAAAAACCACTTTTCGCACTTGTGTTAGTGTTGAAAAACCACTTTTCGCACTTGTGTTAGTGTTGAAAAACCACTTTTCGCACTTGTGTTAGTGTTGAAAAACCACTTTTCGCACTTGTGTTGGTGGAGGAAACCACTTTTGCACTTGTATTAGTGTGGAAAAAACACTTTTCGCAATTGTGTTAGTGTTGAAAAACCACTTTTTGCACTTGTGTTAGTGTGGAAAAACCACTTTTTGCACTTGTGTTGGTGCAGGAAACCACTTTTGCACTTGTATTAGTGTGGAAAAAACACTTTTTGCACTTGTGTTAGTGTTGAAAAACCACTTTTCGCACTTGTGTTAGTGTTGAAAAACCACTTTTCACACTTATGTTGGTGCAGGAAACCACTTTTGCACTTGTATTAGTGTGGAAAAACCACTTTTCGCACTTGTGTTAGTGTTGAAAAACCACTTTTCGCACTTGTGTTAGTGTTGAAAAACCACTTTTCGCACTTGTGTTAGTGTTGAAAAACCACTTTTCGCACTTGTGTTGGTGGAGGAAACCACTTTTGCACTTGTATTAGTGTGGAAAAAACACTTTTCGCACTTGTGTTAGTGTTGAAAAACCACTTTTTGCACTTGTGTTAGTGTTGAAAAACCACTTTTCGCACTTGTGTGGGTGCAGGAAAACACTTTTGCACTTGTATTAGTGTGGAAAAACCACTTTTCGCACTTGTGTTAGTGTTGAAAAACCATATTTCGCACTTGTGTTAGTGTTGAAAAACCACTTTTCGCACTTGTGTTAGTGTTGAAAAACCACTTTTCGCACTTGTGTTGGTGCAGGAAACCACTTTTGCACTTGTATTAGTGTGGAAAAAACACTTTTCACACTTGTGTTAGTGTTGAACAACCACTTTTCGCACTTGTGTAAGTGTTGAAAAAACACTTTTCGCACTTGTGTTGGTGCATGAAACCACTTTTGCACTTGTATTAGTGTGGAAAACCCACTTTTCACACTTGTGTTAGTGTTGAAAAACCACTTTTCGCACTTGTGTTAGTGTTGAAAAACCACTTTTCGCACTTGTGTTAGTGTTGAAAAACCACTTTTCGCACTTGTGTTAGTGTTGAAAAACCACTTTTTGCACTTGTGTTGGTGCAGGAAACCACTTTTGCACTTGTATTAGTGTGGAAAAACCACTTTTCGCACTTGTGTTAGTGTTGAAAAATCACTTTTCGCACTTGTGTTAGTGTTGAAAAACCACTTTTCGCACTTGTGTTAGTGTTGAAAAACCACTTTTCGCACTTGTGTTGGTGCAGGAAACCACTTTTGCACTTGTATTAGTGTGGAAACAACACTTTTCGCACTTGTGTTAGTGTTGAAAAACCACTTTTCGCACTTGTGTTAGTGTTTAAAAACCACTTTTCGCACTTGTGTTAGTGTTGAAAAACCACTTTTCGCACTTGTGTTGGTGCAGGAAACCACTTTTGCACTTGTATTAGTGTGGAAAAACCACTTTTCGCACTTGTGTTAGTGTTTAAAAACCACTTTTCGCACTTGTGTTAGTGTTGAAAAACCACTTTTCGCACTTGTGTTGGTGCAGGAAACCACTTTTGCACTTGTATTAGTGTGGAAAAAATACTTTTCACACTTGTGTTAGTGTTGAAAAACCACTTTTCGCACTTGTGTAAGTGTTGAAAAAACACTTTTCGCACTTGTGTTGGTGCAGGAAACCACTTTTGGACTTGTATTAGTGTGGAAAAAACACTTTTTGCACTTGTGATAGTGTCGAAAAACCACTTTTCGCACTTGTGTTAGTGTTGAAAAACAACTTTTCGCACTTGTGTTTGGTGCAGAAAACCACTTTTGCACTTGCATTAGTGTGGAAAAACCACTTTTCGCACTTGTGTTGGTGTTGAAAAACCACTTTTCGCACTTGTGTTGGTGCAGGAAACAACTTTTGCAATTGTATTAGTGTGGAAAAAACACTTTTTGCACTTGTGATAGTGTTGAAAAACCACTTTTCGCACTTGTGTTAGTGTTGAAAAACCACTTTTCGCACTTTTGTTGGTGCAGGAAACCACTTTTGCACTTTATTAGTGTGGAAAACCACTTTTCGCACTTGTGTTAATGTTGAAAAACCACTTTTCGCACTTGTGTTAGTGTTGAAAAAACACTTTTCGCACTTGTGTTGGTGCAGGAAACCACTTTTGCACTTGTATTACTGTGGAAAAAACACTTTTTGCACTTGTGGTAGTGTTGAAAAACCACTTTTTGTACTTGTGGTAGTGTTGAAAAACCACTTTTCGCACTTTTGTTGGTGCAGAAAACCACTTTTGCACTTGTATTAGTGTGGAAAAACCACTTTTCGCACTTGTGTTAGTGTTGAAAAACCACTTTTCGCACTTGTGTTGGTGCAGGAAACCACTTTTGCACTTTTATTAGTGTTGAAAAAACACTTTTCGCACTTGTGTTGGTGCAGGCAACCACTTTTGCACTTGTATTAGTGTGGAAAAAACACTTTTCGCACTTGTGTTAGTGTTGAAAAACCACTTTTCGCACTTGTGTTAGTGTTGAAAAACCACTTTTCGCACTTGTGTTGGTGCAGGAAACCACTTTTGCACTTGTGATATTGTAGAAAAACCACTTTTCACACTTGTGTTAGTGTTGAAAACCACTTTTCACACTTGTGTTAGTGCAGGAAACCACTTTTGCACTTGTATTAGTGTGGAAAAACCACTTTTCGTAATTGTGTTAGTGTTGAAAAACCACTTTTCGCACTTGTGTTGGTGCAGGAAACCACTTTTGCACTTGTATTAGTGTTGAAAAACCACTTTTCGCACTTGTGTTAGTGTTGAAAAACCACTTTTCGCACTTGTGTTGGTGCAGGAAAACACTTTTGCACTTGTATTAGTGTCGAAAAAACACTTTTTGCACTTGTGATAGTGTTGAAAAACCACTTTTTGCACTTGTGTTAGTGTTGAAAAACCACTTTTCGCACTTGTGTTGGTGCATGAAACCACTTTTGCACTTGTATTAGTGTGGAAAAACCACTTTTCACACTTGTGTTAGTGTTGAAAAACCACTTTTTGCACTTGTGTTAGTGTTGAAAAACTACTTTTCACACTTGTGTTAGTGCAGGAAACCACTTTTGCACTTGTATTTGTGTGGAAAAACCACTTTTCGCACTTGTGTTAGTGTTGAAAAACCACTTTTCGCACTTGTGTTAGTGTTGAAAAACCACTTTTCGCACTTGTGTTAGTGTTGAAAAACCACTTTTCGCACTTGTGTTGGTGGAGGAAACCACTTTTGCACTTGTATTAGTGTGGAAAAAACACTTTTCGCAATTGTGTTAGTGTTGAAAAACCACTTTTTGCACTTGTGTTAGTGTGGAAAAACCACTTTTTGCACTTGTGTTGGTGCAGGAAACCACTTTTGCACTTGTATTAGTGTGGAAAAAACACTTTTCGCACTTGTGTTAGTGTTGAAAAACCACTTTTCGCACTTGTGTTAGTGTTGAAAAACCACTTTTCACACTTGTGTTGGTGCAGGAAACCACTTTTGCACTTGTATTAGTGTGGAAAAACCACTTTTCGCACTTGTGTTAGTGTTGAAAAACCACTTTTCGCACTTGTGTTAGTGTTGAAAAACCACTTTTCGCACTTGTGTTGGTGGAGGAAACCACTTTTGCATTTGTATTAGTGTGGAAAAAACACTTTTCGCACTTGTGTTAGTGTTGAAAAACCACTTTTCGCACTTGTGTTAGTGTTGAAAAACCACTTTTCGCACTTGTGTTGGTGCAGGAAACCACTTTTGCACTTGTATTAGTGTGGAAAAAACACTTTTCGCACCTGTGTTAGTGTTTAAAAACCACTTTTCGCACTTGTGTTAGTGTTGAAAAACCACTTTTCTCACTTGTGTTGGTGCAGGAAACCACTTTTGCACTTGTATTAGTGTGGAAAAACCACTTTTCGCACTTGTGTTGGTGCAGGAAACCACTTTTGCACTTGTATTAGTGTGGAAAAACCACTTTTCGCACTTGTGTTGGTGCAGGAAACCACTTTTCCTGCACTAACACAAGTGTGAACCACTTTTTCGCACTTGTGTTGGTGGAGGAAACCACTGCAGGAAACCACTTTTGCACTTGTATTAGTGTGGAAAAACCACTTTTCGCACTTGTGTTAGTGTTGAAAAACCACTTTTTGCACTTGTGTTAGTGTTGAAAAACCACTTTTCGCACTTGTGTTGGTGCAGGAAACCACTTTTGCACTTGTATTAGTGTTGAAAAACCACATTTCGCACTTGTGTTAGTGTTGAAAAACCACTTTTCGCACTTGTGTTGGTGCAGGAAACCACTTTTGCACTTGTATTAGTGTCGAAAAAACACTTTTTGCACTTGTGATAGTGTTGAAAAACCACTTTTTGCACTTGTGTTAGTGTTGAAAAACCACTTTTCGCACTTGTGTTGGTGCAGGAAACCACTTTTGCACTTGTATTAGTGTGGAAAAACCACTTTTCACACTTGTGTTAGTGTTGAAAAACCACTTTTTGCACTTGTGTTAGTGTTGAAAAACTACTTTTCACACTTGTGTTAGTGCAGGAAACCACTTTTGCACTTGTATTTGTGTGGAAAAACCACTTTTCGCACTTGTGTTAGTGTTGAAAAACCACTTTTCGCACTTGTGTTAGTGTTGAAAAACCACTTTTCGCACTTGTGTTAGTGTTGAAAAACCACTTTTCGCACTTGTGTTGGTGGAGGAAACCACTTTTGCACTTGTATTAGTGTGGAAAAAACACTTTTCGCAATTGTGTTAGTGTTGAAAAACCACTTTTTGCACTTGTGTTAGTGTGGAAAAACCACTTTTTGCACTTGTGTTGGTGCAGGAAACCACTTTTGCACTTGTATTAGTGTGGAAAAAACACTTTTCGCACTTGTGTTAGTGTTGAAAAACCACTTTTCGCACTTGTGTTAGTGTTGAAAAACCACTTTTCACACTTGTGTTGGTGCAGGAAACCACTTTTGCACTTGTATTAGTGTGGAAAAACCACTTTTCGCACTTGTGTTAGTGTTGAAAAACCACTTTTCGCACTTGTGTTAGTGTTGAAAAACCACTTTTCGCACTTGTGTTAGTGTTGAAAAACCACTTTTCGCACTTGTGTTGGTGGAGGAAACCACTTTTGCACTTGTATTAGTGTGGAAAAAACACTTTTCGCACTTGTGTTAGTGTTGAAAAACCACTTTTTGCACTTGTGTTAGTGTTGAAAAACCACTTTTCGCACTTGTGTGGGTGCAGGAAAACACTTTTGCACTTGTATTAGTGTGGAAAAACCACTTTTCGCACTTGTGTTAGTGTTGAAAAACCACTTTTCGCACTTGTGTTAGTGTTGAAAAACCACTTTTCGCACTTGTGTTAGTGTTGAAAAACCACTTTTCGCACTTGTGTTGGTGCAGGAAACCACTTTTGCACTTGTATTAGTGTGGAAAAAACACTTTTCACACTTGTGTTAGTGTTGAACAACCACTTTTCGCACTTGTGTAAGTGTTGAAAAAACACTTTTCGCACTTGTGTTGGTGCATGAAACCACTTTTGCACTTGTATTAGTGTGGAAAAACCACTTTTCACACTTGTGTTAGTGTTGAAAAACCACTTTTCGCACTTGTGTTAGTGTTGAAAAACCACTTTTCGCACTTGTGTTAGTGTTGAAAAACCACTTTTTGCACTTGTGTTGGTGCAGGAAACCACTTTTGCACTTGTATTAGTGTGGAAAAACCACTTTTCGCACTTGTGTTAGTGTTGAAAAATCACTTTTCGCACTTGTGTTAGTGTTGAAAAACCACTTTTCGCACTTGTGTTAGTGTTGAAAAACCACTTTTCGCACTTGTGTTGGTGCAGGAAACCACTTTTGCACTTGTATTAGTGTGGAAACAACACTTTTCGCACTTGTGTTAGTGTTGAAAAACCACTTTTCGCACTTGTGTTAGTTTTGAAAAACCACTTTTCGCACTTGTGTTGGTGCAGGAAACCACTTTTGCACTTGTATTAGTGTGGAAAAACCACTTTTCGCACTTGTGTTAGTGTTTAAAAACCACTTTTCGCACTTGTGTTAGTGTTGAAAAACCACTTTTCGCACTTGTGTTGGTGCAGGAAACCACTTTTGCACTTGTATTAGTGTGGAAAAAATACTTTTCACACTTGTGTTAGTGTTGAAAAACCACTTTTCGCACTTGTGTAAGTGTTGAAAAAACACTTTTCGCACTTGTTTTGGTGCAGGAAACCACTTTTGGACTTGTATTAGTGTGGAAAAAACACTTTTTGCACTTGTGATAGTGTTGAAAAACCACTTTTCGCACTTGTGTTAGTGTTGAAAAACAACTTTTCGCACTTGTGTTTGGTGCAGAAAACCACTTTTGCACTTGCATTAGTGTGGAAAAACCACTTTTCGCACTTGTGTTAGTGTTGAAAAACCACTTTTCGCACTTGTGTTGGTGCAGGAAACCACTTTTGCAATTGTATTAGTGTGGAAAAAACACTTTTTGCACTTGTGATAGTGTTGAAAAACCACTTTTCGCACTTGTGTTAGTGTTGAAAAACCACTTTTCGCACTTTTGTTGGTGCAGGAAACCACTTTTGCACTTGTATTAGTGTGGAAAACCACTTTTCGCACTTGTGTTAATGTTGAAAAACCACTTTTCGCACTTGTGTTAGTGTTGAAAAAACACTTTTCGCACTTGTGTTGGTGCAGGAAACCACTTTTGCACTTGTATTACTGTGGAAAAAACACTTTTTGCACTTGTGGTAGTGTTGAAAAACCACTTTTTGTACTTGTGGTAGTGTTGAAAAACCACTTTTCGCACTTTTGTTGGTGCAGAAAACCACTTTTGCACTTGTATTAGTGTGGAAAAACCACTTTTCGCACTTGTGTAAGTGTTGAAAAACCACTTTTCGCACTTGTGTTGGTGCAGGAAACCACTTTTGCACTTTTATTAGTGTTGAAAAAACACTTTTCGCACTTGTGTTGGTGCAGGCAACCACTTTTGCACTTGTATTAGTGTGGAAAAAACACTTTTCGCACTTGTGTTAGTGTTGAAAAACCACTTTTCGCACTTGTGTTAGTGTTGAAAAACCACTTTTCGCACTTGTGTTGGTGCAGGAAACCACTTTTGCACTTGTATTAGTGTGGAAAAAACACTTTTCGCACCTGTGTTAGTGTTTAAAAACCACTTTTCGCACTTGTGTTAGTGTTGAAAAACCACTTTTCTCACTTGTGTTGGTGCAGGAAACCACTTTTGCACTTGTATTAGTGTGGAAAAACCACTTTTCGCACTTGTGTTGGTGCAGGAAACCACTTTTGCACTTGTATTAGTGTGGAAAAACCACTTTTCGCATTTGTGTTAGTGTTGAAAAACCACTTTTTGCACTTGTGTTAGTGTTGAAAAACCACTTTTCGCACTTGTGTTGGTGCAGGAAACCACTTTTGCACTTATATTAGTGTGGAAAAACCACTTTTCGCACTTGTATTAGTGTTTAAAAACCACTTTTCGCACTTGTGTTAGTGTTGAAAAACCACTTTTCGCACTTGTGTTGGTGCAGGAAACCACTTTTGCACTTGTGTTAGTGTTGAAAAACCACTTTTCACACTTGTGTTGGTGCAGGAAACCACTTTTGCACTTGTATTAGTGTGGAAAAACCACTTTTCGCACTTGTGTTAGTGTTGAAAAACCACTTTTCGCACTTGTGTTAGTGTTGAAAAACCACTTTTCGCACTTGTGTTAGTGTTGAAAAACCACTTTTCGCACTTGTGTTGGTGGAGGAAACCACTTTTGCACTTGTATTAGTGTGGAAAAAACACTTTTCGCACTTGTGTTAGTGTTGAAAAACCACTTTTTGCACTTGTGTTAGTGTTGAAAAACCACTTTTCGCACTTGTGTGGGTGCAGGAAAACACTTTTGCACTTGTATTAGTGTGGAAAAACCACTTTTCGCACTTGTGTTAGTGTTGAAAAACCACTTTTCGCACTTGTGTTAGTGTTGAAAAACCACTTTTCGCACTTGTGTTAGTGTTGAAAAACCACTTTTCGCACTTGTGTTGGTGCAGGAAACCACTTTTGCACTTGTATTAGTGTGGAAAAAACACTTTTCACACTTGTGTTAGTGTTGAACAACCACTTTTCGCACTTGTGTAAGTGTTGAAAAAACACTTTTCGCACTTGTGTTGGTGCATGAAATCACTTTTGCACTTGTATTAGTGTGGAAAAACCACTTTTCACACTTGTGTTAGTGTTGAAAAACCACTTTTCGCACTTGTGTTAGTGTTGAAAAACCACTTTTCGCACTTGTGTTAGTGTTGAAAAACCACTTTTTGCACTTGTGTTGGTGCAGGAAACCACTTTTGCACTTGTATTAGTGTGGAAAAACCACTTTTCGCACTTGTGTTAGTGTTGAAAAATCACTTTTCGCACTTGTGTTAGTGTTGAAAAACCACTTTTCGCACTTGTGTTAGTGTTGAAAAACCACTTTTCGCACTTGTGTTGGTGCAGGAAACCACTTTTGCACTTGTATTAGTGTGGAAACAACACTTTTCGCACTTGTGTTAGTGTTGAAAAACCACTTTTCGCACTTGTGTTAGTTTTGAAAAACCACTTTTCGCACTTGTGTTGGTGCAGGAAACCACTTTTGCACTTGTATTAGTGTGGAAAAACCACTTTTCGCACTTGTGTTAGTGTTTAAAAACCACTTTTCGCACTTGTGTTAGTGTTGAAAAACCACTTTTCGCACTTGTGTTGGTGCAGGAAACCACTTTTGCACTTGTATTAGTGTGGAAAAAATACTTTTCACACTTGTGTTAGTGTTGAAAAACCACTTTTCGCACTTGTGTAAGTGTTGAAAAAACACTTTTCGCACTTGTTTTGGTGCAGGAAACCACTTTTGGACTTGTATTAGTGTGGAAAAAACACTTTTTGCACTTGTGATAGTGTTGAAAAACCACTTTTCGCACTTGTGTTAGTGTTGAAAAACAACTTTTCGCACTTGTGTTTGGTGCAGAAAACCACTTTTGCACTTGCATTAGTGTGGAAAAACCACTTTTCGCACTTGTGTTAGTGTTGAAAAACCACTTTTCGCACTTGTGTTGGTGCAGGAAACCACTTTTGCAATTGTATTAGTGTGGAAAAAACACTTTTTGCACTTGTGATAGTGTTGAAAAACCACTTTTCGCACTTGTGTTAGTGTTGAAAAACCACTTTTCGCACTTTTGTTGGTGCAGGAAACCACTTTTGCACTTGTATTAGTGTGGAAAACCACTTTTCGCACTTGTGTTAATGTTGAAAAACCACTTTTCGCACTTGTGTTAGTGTTGAAAAAACACTTTTCGCACTTGTGTTGGTGCAGGAAACCACTTTTGCACTTGTATTACTGTGGAAAAAACACTTTTTGCACTTGTGGTAGTGTTGAAAAACCACTTTTTGTACTTGTGGTAGTGTTGAAAAACCACTTTTCGCACTTTTGTTGGTGCAGAAAACCACTTTTGCACTTGTATTAGTGTGGAAAAACCACTTTTCGCACTTGTGTTAGTGTTGAAAAACCACTTTTCGCACTTGTGTTGGTGCAGGAAACCACTTTTGCACTTTTATTAGTGTTGAAAAAACACTTTTCGCACTTGTGTTGGTGCAGGCAACCACTTTTGCACTTATATTAGTGTGGAAAAAACACTTTTCGCACTTGTGTTAGTGTTGAAAAACCACTTTTCGCACTTGTGTTAGTGTTGAAAAACCACTTTTCGCACTTGTGTTGGTGCAGGAAACCACTTTTGCACTTGTATTAGTGTGGAAAAAACACTTTTCGCACCTGTGTTAGTGTTTAAAAACCACTTTTCGCACTTGTGTTAGTGTTGAAAAACCACTTTTCTCACTTGTGTTGGTGCAGGAAACCACTTTTGCACTTGTATTAGTGTGCAAAAACCACTTTTCGCACTTGTGTTGGTGCAGGAAACCACTTTTGCACTTGTATTAGTGTGGAAAAACCACTTTTCGCATTTGTGTTAGTGTTGAAAAACCACTTTTTGCACTTGTGTTAGTGTTGAAAAACCACTTTTCGCACTTGTGTTGGTGCAGGAAACCACTTTTGCACTTGTATTAGTGTTGAAAAACCACTTTTCGCACTTGTGTTAGTGTTGAAAAACCACTTTTCGCACTTGTGTTGGTGCAGGAAACCACTTTTGCACTTGTATTAGTGTCGAAAAAACACTTTTTGCACTTGTGATAGTGTTGAAAAACCACTTTTTGCACTTGTGTTAGTGTTGAAAAACCACTTTTCGCACTTGTGTTGGTGCATGAAACCACTTTTGCACTTGTATTAGTGTGGAAAAACCACTTTTCACACTTGTGTTAGTGTTGAAAAACCACTTTTTGCACTTGTGTTAGTGTTGAAAAACTACTTTTCACACTTGTGTTAGTGCAGGAAACCACTTTTGCACTTGTATTTGTGTGGAAAAACCACTTTTCGCACTTGTGTTAGTGTTGAAAAACCACTTTTCGCACTTGTGTTAGTGTTGAAAAACCACTTTTCGCACTTGTGTTAGTGTTGAAAAACCACTTTTCGCACTTGTGTTGGTGGAGGAAACCACTTTTGCACTTGTATTAGTGTGGAAAAAACACTTTTCGCAATTGTGTTAGTGTTGAAAAACCACTTTTTGCACTTGTGTTAGTGTGGAAAAACCACTTTTTGCACTTGTGTTGGTGCAGGAAACCACTTTTGCACTTGTATTAGTGTGGAAAAAACACTTTTCGCACTTGTGTTAGTGTTGAAAAACCACTTTTCGCACTTGTGTTAGTGTTGAAAAACCACTTTTCACACTTGTGTTGGTGCAGGAAACCACTTTTGCACTTGTATTAGTGTGGAAAAACCACTTTTCGCACTTGTGTTAGTGTTGAAAAACCACTTTTCGCACTTGTGTTAGTGTTGAAAAACCACTTTTCGCACTTGTGTTAGTGTTGAAAAACCACTTTTCGCACTTGTGTTGGTGGAGGAAACCACTTTTGCACTTGTATTAGTGTGGAAAAAACACTTTTCGCACTTGTGTTAGTGTTGAAAAACCACTTTTTGCACTTGTGTTAGTGTTGAAAAACCACTTTTCGCACTTGTGTGGGTGCAGGAAAACACTTTTGCACTTGTATTAGTGTGGAAAAACCACTTTTCGCACTTGTGTTAGTGTTGAAAAACCACTTTTCGCACTTGTGTTAGTGTTGAAAAACCACTTTTCGCACTTGTGTTAGTGTTGAAAAACCACTTTTCGCACTTGTGTTGGTGCAGGAAACCACTTTTGCACTTGTATTAGTGTGGAAAAAACACTTTTCACACTTGTGTTAGTGTTGAACAACCACTTTTCGCACTTGTGTAAGTGTTGAAAAAACACTTTTCGCACTTGTGTTGGTGCATGAAACCACTTTTGCACTTGTATTAGTGTGGAAAACCACTTTACACACTTGTGTTAGTGTTGAAAAACCACTTTTCGCACTTGTGTTAGTGTTGAAAAACCACTTTTCGCACTTGTGTTAGTGTTGAAAAACCACTTTTCGCACTTGTGTTAGTGTTGAAAAACCACTTTTCGCACTTTTGTTGGTGCAGGAAACCACTTTTGCACTTGTATTAGTGTGGAAAACCACTTTTCGCACTTGTATTAATGTTGAAAAACCACTTTTCGCACTTGTGTTAGTGTTGAAAAAACACTTTTCGCACTTGTGTTGGTGCAGGAAACCACTTTTGCACTTGTATTACTGTGGAAAAAACACTTTTTGCACTTGTGGTAGTGTTGAAAAACCACTTTTTGTACTTGTGGTAGTGTTGAAAAACCACTTTTTGCAATTTTGTTGGTGCAGAAAACCACTTTTGCACTTGTATTAGTGTGGAAAAACCACTTTTCGCACTTGTGTTAGTGTTGAAAAACCACTTTTCGCACTTGTGTTGGTGCAGGAAACCACTTTTGCACTTTTATTAGTGTTGAAAAAACACTTTTCGCACTTGTGTTGGTGCAGGCAACCACTTTTGCACTTGTATTAGTGTGGAAAAAACACTTTTCGCACTTGTGTTAGTGTTGAAAAACCACTTTTCGCACTTGTGTTAGTGTTGAAAAACCACTTTTCGCACTTGTGTTGGTGCAGGAAACCACTTTTGCACTTGTGATATTGTAGAAAAACCACTTTTCACACTTGTGTTAGTGTTGAAAACCACTTTTCACACTTGTGTTAGTGCAGGAAACCACTTTTGCACTTGTATTAGTGTGGAAAAACCACTTTTCGTAATTGTGTTAGTGTTGAAAAACCATTTTCGCACTTGTGTTGGTGCAGGAAACCACTTTTGCACTTGTATTAGTGTGGAAAAACCACTTTTCGCACTTGTGTTAGTGTTGAAAAACCACTTTTCGCACTTGTGTTAGTGTTGAAAAACCACTTTTCGCACTTGTGTTAGTGTTGAAAAACCACTTTTCGCACTTGTGTTGGTGGAGGAAACCACTTTTGCACTTGTATTAGTGTGGAAAAAACACTTTTCGCACTTGTGTTAGTGTTGAAAAACCACTTTTTGCACTTGTGTTAGTGTTGAAAAACCACTTTTCGCACTTGTGTGGGTGCAGGAAAACACTTTTGCACTTGTATTAGTGTGGAAAAACCACTTTTCGCACTTGTGTTAGTGTTGAAAAACCACTTTTCGCACTTGTGTTAGTGTTGAAAAACCACTTTTCGCACTTGTGTTAGTGTTGAAAAACCACTTTTCGCACTTGTGTTGGTGCAGGAAACCACTTTTGCACTTGTATTAGTGTGGAAAAAACACTTTTCACACTTGTGTTAGTGTTGAACAACCACTTTTCGCACTTGTGTAAGTGTTGAAAAAACACTTTTCGCACTTGTGTTGGTGCATGAAATCACTTTTGCACTTGTATTAGTGTGGAAAAACCACTTTTCACACTTGTGTTAGTGTTGAAAAACCACTTTTCGCACTTGTGTTAGTGTTGAAAAACCACTTTTCGCACTTGTGTTAGTGTTGAAAAACCACTTTTTGCACTTGTGTTGGTGCAGGAAACCACTTTTGCACTTGTATTAGTGTGGAAAAACCACTTTTCGCACTTGTGTTAGTGTTGAAAAATCACTTTTCGCACTTGTGTTAGTGTTGAAAAACCACTTTTCGCACTTGTGTTAGTGTTGAAAAACCACTTTTCGCACTTGTGTTGGTGCAGGAAACCACTTTTGCACTTGTATTAGTGTGGAAACAACACTTTTCGCACTTGTGTTAGTGTTGAAAAACCACTTTTCGCACTTGTGTTAGTTTTGAAAAACCACTTTTCGCACTTGTGTTGGTGCAGGAAACCACTTTTGCACTTGTATTAGTGTGGAAAAACCACTTTTCGCACTTGTGTTAGTGTTTAAAAACCACTTTTCGCACTTGTGTTAGTGTTGAAAAACCACTTTTCGCACTTGTGTTGGTGCAGGAAACCACTTTTGCACTTGTATTAGTGTGGAAAAAATACTTTTCACACTTGTGTTAGTGTTGAAAAACCACTTTTCGCACTTGTGTAAGTGTTGAAAAAACACTTTTCGCACTTGTTTTGGTGCAGGAAACCACTTTTGGACTTGTATTAGTGTGGAAAAAACACTTTTTGCACTTGTGATAGTGTTGAAAAACCACTTTTCGCACTTGTGTTAGTGTTGAAAAACAACTTTTCGCACTTGTGTTTGGTGCAGAAAACCACTTTTGCACTTGCATTAGTGTGGAAAAACCACTTTTCGCACTTGTGTTAGTGTTGAAAAACCACTTTTCGCACTTGTGTTGGTGCAGGAAACCACTTTTGCAATTGTATTAGTGTGGAAAAAACACTTTTTGCACTTGTGATAGTGTTGAAAAACCACTTTTCGCACTTGTGTTAGTGTTGAAAAACCACTTTTCGCACTTTTGTTGGTGCAGGAAACCACTTTTGCACTTGTATTAGTGTGGAAAACCACTTTTCGCACTTGTGTTAATGTTGAAAAACCACTTTTCGCACTTGTGTTAGTGTTGAAAAAACACTTTTCGCACTTGTGTTGGTGCAGGAAACCACTTTTGCACTTGTATTACTGTGGAAAAAACACTTTTTGCACTTGTGGTAGTGTTGAAAAACCACTTTTTGTACTTGTGGTAGTGTTGAAAAACCACTTTTCGCACTTTTGTTGGTGCAGAAAACCACTTTTGCACTTGTATTAGTGTGGAAAAACCACTTTTCGCACTTGTGTTAGTGTTGAAAAACCACTTTTCGCACTTGTGTTGGTGCAGGAAACCACTTTTGCACTTTTATTAGTGTTGAAAAAACACTTTTCGCACTTGTGTTGGTGCAGGCAACCACTTTTGCACTTATATTAGTGTGGAAAAAACACTTTTCGCACTTGTGTTAGTGTTGAAAAACCACTTTTCGCACTTGTGTTAGTGTTGAAAAACCACTTTTCGCACTTGTGTTGGTGCAGGAAACCACTTTTGCACTTGTATTAGTGTGGAAAAAACACTTTTCGCACCTGTGTTAGTGTTTAAAAACCACTTTTCGCACTTGTGTTAGTGTTGAAAAACCACTTTTCTCACTTGTGTTGGTGCAGGAAACCACTTTTGCACTTGTATTAGTGTGCAAAAACCACTTTTCGCACTTGTGTTGGTGCAGGAAACCACTTTTGCACTTGTATTAGTGTGGAAAAACCACTTTTCGCATTTGTGTTAGTGTTGAAAAACCACTTTTTGCACTTGTGTTAGTGTTGAAAAACCACTTTTCGCACTTGTGTTGGTGCAGGAAACCACTTTTGCACTTGTATTAGTGTTGAAAAACCACTTTTCGCACTTGTGTTAGTGTTGAAAAACCACTTTTCGCACTTGTGTTGGTGCAGGAAACCACTTTTGCACTTGTATTAGTGTCGAAAAAACACTTTTTGCACTTGTGATAGTGTTGAAAAACCACTTTTTGCACTTGTGTTAGTGTTGAAAAACCACTTTTCGCACTTGTGTTGGTGCATGAAACCACTTTTGCACTTGTATTAGTGTGGAAAAACCACTTTTCACACTTGTGTTAGTGTTGAAAAACCACTTTTTGCACTTGTGTTAGTGTTGAAAAACTACTTTTCACACTTGTGTTAGTGCAGGAAACCACTTTTGCACTTGTATTTGTGTGGAAAAACCACTTTTCGCACTTGTGTTAGTGTTGAAAAACCACTTTTCGCACTTGTGTTAGTGTTGAAAAACCACTTTTCGCACTTGTGTTAGTGTTGAAAAACCACTTTTCGCACTTGTGTTGGTGGAGGAAACCACTTTTGCACTTGTATTAGTGTGGAAAAAACACTTTTCGCAATTGTGTTAGTGTTGAAAAACCACTTTTTGCACTTGTGTTAGTGTGGAAAAACCACTTTTTGCACTTGTGTTGGTGCAGGAAACCACTTTTGCACTTGTATTAGTGTGGAAAAAACACTTTTCGCACTTGTGTTAGTGTTGAAAAACCACTTTTCGCACTTGTGTTAGTGTTGAAAAACCACTTTTCACACTTGTGTTGGTGCAGGAAACCACTTTTGCACTTGTATTAGTGTGGAAAAACCACTTTTCGCACTTGTGTTAGTGTTGAAAAACCACTTTTCGCACTTGTGTTAGTGTTGAAAAACCACTTTTCGCACTTGTGTTAGTGTTGAAAAACCACTTTTCGCACTTGTGTTGGTGGAGGAAACCACTTTTGCACTTGTATTAGTGTGGAAAAAACACTTTTCGCACTTGTGTTAGTGTTGAAAAACCACTTTTTGCACTTGTGTTAGTGTTGAAAAACCACTTTTCGCACTTGTGTGGGTGCAGGAAAACACTTTTGCACTTGTATTAGTGTGGAAAAACCACTTTTCGCACTTGTGTTAGTGTTGAAAAACCACTTTTCGCACTTGTGTTAGTGTTGAAAAACCACTTTTCGCACTTGTGTTAGTGTTGAAAAACCACTTTTCGCACTTGTGTTGGTGCAGGAAACCACTTTTGCACTTGTATTAGTGTGGAAAAAACACTTTTCACACTTGTGTTAGTGTTGAACAACCACTTTTCGCACTTGTGTAAGTGTTGAAAAAACACTTTTCGCACTTGTGTTGGTGCATGAAACCACTTTTGCACTTGTATTAGTGTGGAAAACCACTTTACACACTTGTGTTAGTGTTGAAAAACCACTTTTCGCACTTGTGTTAGTGTTGAAAAACCACTTTTCGCACTTGTGTTAGTGTTGAAAAACCACTTTTCGCACTTGTGTTAGTGTTGAAAAACCACTTTTCGCACTTTTGTTGGTGCAGGAAACCACTTTTGCACTTGTATTAGTGTGGAAAAACCACTTTTCGCACTTGTATTAATGTTGAAAAACCACTTTTCGCACTTGTGTTAGTGTTGAAAAAACACTTTTCGCACTTGTGTTGGTGCAGGAAACCACTTTTGCACTTGTATTACTGTGGAAAAAACACTTTTTGCACTTGTGGTAGTGTTGAAAAACCACTTTTTGTACTTGTGGTAGTGTTGAAAAACCACTTTTTGCAATTTTGTTGGTGCAGAAAACCACTTTTGCACTTGTATTAGTGTGGAAAAACCACTTTTCGCACTTGTGTTAGTGTTGAAAAACCACTTTTCGCACTTGTGTTGGTGCAGGAAACCACTTTTGCACTTTTATTAGTGTTGAAAAAACACTTTTCGCACTTGTGTTGGTGCAGGCAACCACTTTTGCACTTGTATTAGTGTGGAAAAAACACTTTTCGCACTTGTGTTAGTGTTGAAAAACCACTTTTCGCACTTGTGTTAGTGTTGAAAAACCACTTTTCGCACTTGTGTTGGTGCAGGAAACCACTTTTGCACTTGTGATATTGTAGAAAAACCACTTTTCACACTTGTGTTAGTGTTGAAAACCACTTTTCACACTTGTGTTAGTGCAGGAAACCACTTTTGCACTTGTATTAGTGTGGAAAAACCACTTTTCGTAATTGTGTTAGTGTTGAAAAACCATTTTCGCACTTGTGTTGGTGCAGGAAACCACTTTTGCACTTGTATTAGTGTGGAAAAAACACTTTTTGCACTTGTGTTAGTGTTGAAAAACCACTTTTTGCACTTGTGTTAGTGTTGAAAAACCACTTTTCGCACTTGTGTTGGTGCAGGAAACCACTTTTGCACTTGTATTAGTGTTGAAAAACCACTTTTCGCACTTGTGTTAGTGTTGAAAAACCACTTTTCGCACTTGTGTTGGTGCAGGAAACCACTTTTGCACTTGTATTAGTGTCGAAAAAACACTTTTTGCACTTGTGATAGTGTTGAAAAACCACTTTTTGCACTTGTGTTAGTGTTGAAAAACCACTTTTCGCACTTGTGTTGGTGCATGAAACCACTTTTGCACTTGTATTAGTGTGGAAAAACCACTTTTCACACTTGTGTTAGTGTTGAAAAACCACTTTTTGCACTTGTGTTAGTGTTGAAAAACTACTTTTCACACTTGTGTTAGTGCAGGAAACCACTTTTGCACTTGTATTTGTGTGGAAAAACCACTTTTCGCACTTGTGTTAGTGTTGAAAAACCACTTTTCGCACTTGTGTTAGTGTTGAAAAACCACTTTTCGCACTTGTGTTAGTGTTGAAAAACCACTTTTCGCACTTGTGTTGGTGGAGGAAACCACTTTTGCACTTGTATTAGTGTGGAAAAAACACTTTTCGCAATTGTGTTAGTGTTGAAAAACCACTTTTTGCACTTGTGTTAGTGTGGAAAAACCACTTTTTGCACTTGTGTTGGTGCAGGAAACCACTTTTGCACTTGTATTAGTGTGGAAAAAACACTTTTCGCACTTGTGTTAGTGTTGAAAAACCACTTTTCGCACTTGTGTTAGTGTTGAAAAACCACTTTTCACACTTGTGTTGGTGCAGGAAACCACTTTTGCACTTGTATTAGTGTGGAAAAACCACTTTTCGCACTTGTGTTAGTGTTGAAAAACCACTTTTCGCACTTGTGTTAGTGTTGAAAAACCACTTTTCGCACTTGTGTTAGTGTTGAAAAACCACTTTTCGCACTTGTGTTAGTGTTGAAAAACCACTTTTCGCACTTGTGTTGGTGCAGGAAACCACTTTTGCACTTGTATTAGTGTGGAAAAAATACTTTTCACACTTGTGTTAGTGTTGAAAAACCACTTTTCGCACTTGTGTAAGTGTTGAAAAAACACTTTTCGCACTTGTTTTGGTGCAGGAAACCACTTTTGGACTTGTATTAGTGTGGAAAAAACACTTTTTGCACTTGTGATAGTGTTGAAAAACCACTTTTCGCACTTGTGTTAGTGTTGAAAAACAACTTTTCGCACTTGTGTTTGGTGCAGAAAACCACTTTTGCACTTGCATTAGTGTGGAAAAACCACTTTTCGCACTTGTGTTAGTGTTGAAAAACCACTTTTCGCACTTGTGTTGGTGCAGGAAACCACTTTTGCAATTGTATTAGTGTGGAAAAAACACTTTTTGCACTTGTGATAGTGTTGAAAAACCACTTTTCGCACTTGTGTTAGTGTTGAAAAACCACTTTTCGCACTTTTGTTGGTGCAGGAAACCACTTTTGCACTTGTATTAGTGTGGAAAACCACTTTTCGCACTTGTGTTAATGTTGAAAAACCACTTTTCGCACTTGTGTTAGTGTTGAAAAAACACTTTTCGCACTTGTGTTGGTGCAGGAAACCACTTTTGCACTTGTATTACTGTGGAAAAAACACTTTTTGCACTTGTGGTAGTGTTGAAAAACCACTTTTTGTACTTGTGGTAGTGTTGAAAAACCACTTTTCGCACTTTTGTTGGTGCAGAACACCACTTTTGCACTTGTATTAGTGTGGAAAAACCACTTTTCGCACTTGTGTTAGTGTTGAAAAACCACTTTTCGCACTTGTGTTGGTGCAGGAAACCACTTTTGCACTTTTATTAGTGTTGAAAAAACACTTTTCGCACTTGTGTTGGTGCAGGCAACCACTTTTGCACTTGTATTAGTGTGGAAAAAACACTTTTCGCACTTGTGTTAGTGTTGAAAAACCACTTTTCGCACTTGTGTTAGTGTTGAAAAACCACTTTTCGCACTTGTGTTGGTGCAGGAAACCACTTTTGCACTTGTATTAGTGTGGAAAAAACACTTTTCGCACCTGTGTTAGTGTTTAAAAACCACTTTTCGCACTTGTGTTAGTGTTGAAAAACCACTTTTCTCACTTGTGTTGGTGCAGGAAACCACTTTTGCACTTGTATTAGTGTGGAAAAACCACTTTTCGCACTTGTGTTGGTGCAGGAAACCACTTTTGCACTTGTAGTAGTGTGGAAAAACCACTTTTCGCATTTGTGTTAGTGTTGAAAAACCACTTTTTGCACTTGTGTTAGTGTTGAAAAACCACTTTTCGCACTTGTGTTGGTGCAGGAAACCACTTTTGCACTTGTATTAGTGTTGAAAAACCACTTTTCGCACTTGTGTTAGTGTTGAAAAACCACTTTTCGCACTTGTGTTGGTGCAGGAAACCACTTTTGCACTTGTATTAGTGTCGAAAAAACACTTTTTGCACTTGTGATAGTGTTGAAAAACCACTTTTTGCACTTGTGTTAGTGTTGAAAAACCACTTTTCGCACTTGTGTTGGTGCATGAAACCACTTTTGCACTTGTATTAGTGTGGAAAAACCACTTTTCACACTTGTGTTAGTGTTGAAAAACAACTTTTCACACTTGTGTTAGTGTTGAAAAACCACTTTTTGCACTTGTGTTAGTGTTGAAAAACTACTTTTCACACTTGTGTTAGTGCAGGAAACCACTTTTGCACTTGTATTTGTGTGGAAAAACCACTTTTCGCACTTGTGTTAGTGTTGAAAAACCACTTTTCGCACTTGTGTTAGTGTTGAAAAACCACTTTTCGCACTTGTGTTAGTGTTGAAAAACCACTTTTCGCACTTGTGTTGGTGGAGGAAACCACTTTTGCACTTGTATTAGTGTGGAAAAAACACTTTTCGCAATTGTGTTAGTGTTGAAAAACCACTTTTTGCACTTGTGTTAGTGTGGAAAAACCACTTTTTGCACTTGTGTTGGTGCAGGAAACCACTTTTGCACTTGTATTAGTGTGGAAAAAACACTTTTCGCACTTGTGTTAGTGTTGAAAAACCACTTTTCGCACTTGTGTTAGTGTTGAAAAACCACTTTTCACACTTGTGTTGGTGCAGGAAACCACTTTTGCACTTGTATTAGTGTGGAAAAACCACTTTTCGCACTTGTGTTAGTGTTGAAAAACCACTTTTCGCACTTGTGTTAGTGTTGAAAAACCACTTTTCGCACTTGTGTTAGTGTTGAAAAACCACTTTTCGCACTTGTGTTAGTGTTGAAAAACCACTTTTCGCACTTGTGTTGGTGCAGGAAACCACTTTTGCACTTGTATTAGTGTGGAAAAAATACTTTTCACACTTGTGTTAGTGTTGAAAAACCACTTTTCGCACTTGTGTAAGTGTTGAAAAAACACTTTTCGCACTTGTTTTGGTGCAGGAAACCACTTTTGGACTTGTATTAGTGTGGAAAAAACACTTTTTGCACTTGTGATAGTGTTGAAAAACCACTTTTCGCACTTGTGTTAGTGTTGAAAAACAACTTTTCGCACTTGTGTTTGGTGCAGAAAACCACTTTTGCACTTGCATTAGTGTGGAAAAACCACTTTTCGCACTTGTGTTAGTGTTGAAAAACCACTTTTCGCACTTGTGTTGGTGCAGGAAACCACTTTTGCAATTGTATTAGTGTGGAAAAAACACTTTTTGCACTTGTGATAGTGTTGAAAAACCACTTTTCGCACTTGTGTTAGTGTTGAAAAACCACTTTTCGCACTTTTGTTGGTGCAGGAAACCACTTTTGCACTTGTATTAGTGTGGAAAACCACTTTTCGCACTTGTGTTAATGTTGAAAAACCACTTTTCGCACTTGTGTTAGTGTTGAAAAAACACTTTTCGCACTTGTGTTGGTGCAGGAAACCACTTTTGCACTTGTATTACTGTGGAAAAAACACTTTTTGCACTTGTGGTAGTGTTGAAAAACCACTTTTTGTACTTGTGGTAGTGTTGAAAAACCACTTTTCGCACTTTTGTTGGTGCAGAACACCACTTTTGCACTTGTATTAGTGTGGAAAAACCACTTTTCGCACTTGTGTTAGTGTTGAAAAACCACTTTTCGCACTTGTGTTGGTGCAGGAAACCACTTTTGCACTTTTATTAGTGTTGAAAAAACACTTTTCGCACTTGTGTTGGTGCAGGCAACCACTTTTGCACTTGTATTAGTGTGGAAAAAACACTTTTCGCACTTGTGTTAGTGTTGAAAAACCACTTTTCGCACTTGTGTTAGTGTTGAAAAACCACTTTTCGCACTTGTGTTGGTGCAGGAAACCACTTTTGCACTTGTATTAGTGTGGAAAAAACACTTTTCGCACCTGTGTTAGTGTTTAAAAACCACTTTTCGCACTTGTGTTAGTGTTGAAAAACTACTTTTCACACTTGTGTTAGTGCAGGAAACCACTTTTGCACTTGTATTTGTGTGGAAAAACCACTTTTCGCACTTGTGTTAGTGTTGAAAAACCACTTTTCGCACTTGTGTTGGTGCAGGAAACCACTTTTGCACTTGTATTAGTGTCGAAAAAACACTTTTTGCACTTGTGATAGTGTTGAAAAACCACTTTTTGCACTTGTGTTAGTGTTGAAAAACCACTTTTCGCACTTGTGTTGGTGCATGAAACCACTTTTGCACTTGTATTAGTGTGGAAAAACCACTTTTCACACTTGTGTTAGTGTTGAAAAACAACTTTTTGCACTTGTGTTAGTGTTGAAAAACTACTTTTCACACTTGTGTTAGTGCAGGAAACCACTTTTGCACTTGTATTTGTGTGGAAAAACCACTTTTCGCACTTGTGTTAGTGTTGAAAAACCACTTTTCGCACTTGTGTTAGTGTTGAAAAACCACTTTTCGCACTTGTGTTAGTGTTGAAAAACCACTTTTCGCACTTGTGTTGGTGGAGGAAACCACTTTTGCACTTGTATTAGTGTGGAAAAAACACTTTTCGCAATTGTGTTAGTGTTGAAAAACCACTTTTTGCACTTGTGTTAGTGTGGAAAAACCACTTTTTGCACTTGTGTTGGTGCAGGAAACCACTTTTGCACTTGTATTAGTGTGGAAAAAACACTTTTCGCACTTGTGTTAGTGTTGAAAAACCACTTTTCGCACTTGTGTTAGTGTTGAAAAACCACTTTTCACACTTGTGTTGGTGCAGGAAACCACTTTTGCACTTGTATTAGTGTGGAAAAACCACTTTTCGCACTTGTGTTAGTGTTGAAAAACCACTTTTCGCACTTGTGTTAGTGTTGAAAAACCACTTTTCGCACTTGTGTTAGTGTTGAAAAACCACTTTTCGCACTTGTGTTGGTGGAGGAAACCACTTTTGCACTTGTATTAGTGTGGAAAAAACACTTTTCGCACTTGTGTTAGTGTTGAAAAACCACTTTTTGCACTTGTGTTAGTGTTGAAAAACCACTTTTCGCACTTGTGTGGGTGCAGGAAAACACTTTTGCACTTGTATTAGTGTGGAAAAACCACTTTTCGCACTTGTGTTAGTGTTGAAAAACCACTTTTCGCACTTGTGTTAGTGTTGAAAAACCACTTTTCGCACTTGTGTTAGTGTTGAAAAACCACTTTTCGCACTTGTGTTGGTGCAGGAAACCACTTTTGCACTTGTATTAGTGTGGAAAAAACACTTTTCACACTTGTGTTAGTGTTGAACAACCACTTTTCGCACTTGTGTAAGTGTTGAAAAAACACTTTTCGCACTTGTGTTGGTGCATGAAACCACTTTTGCACTTGTATTAGTGTGGAAAACCACTTTACACACTTGTGTTAGTGTTGAAAAACCACTTTTCGCACTTGTGTTAGTGTTGAAAAACCACTTTTCGCACTTGTGTTAGTGTTGAAAAACCACTTTTCGCACTTGTGTTAGTGTTGAAAAACCACTTTTCGCACTTTTGTTGGTGCAGGAAACCACTTTTGCACTTGTATTAGTGTGGAAAACCACTTTTCGCACTTGTATTAATGTTGAAAAACCACTTTTCGCACTTGTGTTAGTGTTGAAAAAACACTTTTCGCACTTGTGTTGGTGCAGGAAACCACTTTTGCACTTGTATTACTGTGGAAAAAACACTTTTTGCACTTGTGGTAGTGTTGAAAAACCACTTTTTGTACTTGTGGTAGTGTTGAAAAACCACTTTTCGCAATTTTGTTGGTGCAGAAAACCACTTTTGCACTTGTATTAGTGTGGAAAAACCACTTTTCGCACTTGTGTTAGTGTTGAAAAACCACTTTTCGCACTTGTGTTGGTGCAGGAAACCACTTTTGCACTTTTATTAGTGTTGAAAAAACACTTTTCGCACTTGTGTTGGTGCAGGCAACCACTTTTGCACTTGTATTAGTGTGGAAAAAACACTTTTCGCACTTGTGTTAGTGTTGAAAAACCACTTTTCGCACTTGTGTTAGTGTTGAAAAACCACTTTTCGCACTTGTGTTGGTGCAGGAAACCACTTTTGCACTTGTGATATTGTAGAAAAACCACTTTTCACACTTGTGTTAGTGTTGAAAACCACTTTTCACACTTGTGTTAGTGCAGGAAACCACTTTTGCACTTGTATTAGTGTGGAAAAACCACTTTTCGTAATTGTGTTAGTGTTGAAAAACCATTTTCGCACTTGTGTTGGTGCAGGAAACCACTTTTGCACTTGTATTAGTGTGGAAAAAACACTTTTTGCACTTGTGTTAGTGTTGAAAAACCACTTTTTGCACTTGTGTTAGTGTTGAAAAACCACTTTTCGCACTTGTGTTGGTGCAGGAAACCACTTTTGCACTTGTATTAGTGTTGAAAAACCACTTTTCGCACTTGTGTTAGTGTTGAAAAACCACTTTTCGCACTTGTGTTGGTGCAGGAAACCACTTTTGCACTTGTATTAGTGTCGAAAAAACACTTTTTGCACTTGTGATAGTGTTGAAAAACCACTTTTTGCACTTGTGTTAGTGTTGAAAAACCACTTTTCGCACTTGTGTTGGTGCATGAAACCACTTTTGCACTTGTATTAGTGTGGAAAAACCACTTTTCACACTTGTGTTAGTGTTGAAAAACCACTTTTTGCACTTGTGTTAGTGTTGAAAAACTACTTTTCACACTTGTGTTAGTGCAGGAAACCACTTTTGCACTTGTATTTGTGTGGAAAAACCACTTTTCGCACTTGTGTTAGTGTTGAAAAACCACTTTTCGCACTTGTGTTAGTGTTGAAAAACCACTTTTCGCACTTGTGTTAGTGTTGAAAAACCACTTTTCGCACTTGTGTTGGTGGAGGAAACCACTTTTGCACTTGTATTAGTGTGGAAAAAACACTTTTTGCAATTGTGTTAGTGTTGAAAAACCACTTTTTGCACTTGTGTTAGTGTGGAAAAACCACTTTTTGCACTTGTGTTGGTGCAGGAAACCACTTTTGCACTTGTATTAGTGTGGAAAAAACACTTTTCACACTTGTGTTAGTGTTGAAAAACCACTTTTCGCACTTGTGTTAGTGTTGAAAAACCACTTTTCACACTTGTCTTGGTGCAGGAAACCACTTTTGCACTTGTATTAGTGTGGAAAAACCACTTTTCGCACTTGTGTTAGTGTTGAAAAACCACTTTTCGCACTTGTGTTAGTGTTGAAAAACCACTTTTCGCACTTGTGTTAGTGTTGAAAAACCACTTTTCGCACTTGTGTTGGTGGAGGAAACCACTTTTGCATTTGTATTAATGTGGAAAAAACACTTTTCGCACTTGTGTTAGTGTTGAAAAACCACTTTTCGCACTTGTGTTAGTGTTGAAAAACCACTTTTCGCACTTGTGTTGGTGCAGGAAACCACTTTTGCACTTGTATTAGTGTGGAAAAAACACTTTTCGCACCTGTGTTAGTGTTTAAAAACCACTTTTTGCACTTGTGTTAGTGTTGAAAAACCACTTTTCTCACTTGTGTTGGTGCAGGAAACCACTTTTGCACTTGTATTAGTGTGGAAAAACCACTTTTCGCACTTGTGTTGGTGCAGGAAACCACTTTTGCACTTGTATTAGTGTGGAAAACCCACTTTTCGCACTTGTGTTAGTGTTGAAAAACCACTTTTTGCACTTGTGTTAGTGTTGAAAAACCACTTTTCGCACTTGTGTTGGTGCAGGAAACCACTTTTGCACTTGTATTAGTGTTGAAAAACCACTTTTCGCACTTGTGTTAGTGTTGAAAAACCACTTTTCGCACTTGTGTTGGTGCAGGAAACCACTTTTGCACTTGTATTAGTGTCGAAAAAACACTTTTTGCACTTGTGATAGTGTTGAAAAACCACTTTTTGCACTTGTGTTAGTGTTGAAAAACCACTTTTCGCACTTGTGTTGGTGCAGGAAACCACTTTTGCACTTGTATTAGTGTGGAAAAACCACTTTTCACACTTGTGTTAGTGTTGAAAAACCACTTTTTGCACTTGTGTTAGTGTTGAAAAACTACTTTTCACACTTGTGTTAGTGCAGGAAACCACTTTTGCACTTGTATTTGTGTGGAAAAACCACTTTTCGCACTTGTGTTAGTGTTGAAAAACCACTTTTCGCACTTGTGTTAGTGTTGAAAAACCACTTTTCGCACTTGTGTTAGTGTTGAAAAACCACTTTTCGCACTTGTGTTGGTGGAGGAAACCACTTTTGCACTTGTATTAGTGTGGAAAAAACACTTTTCGCAATTGTGTTAGTGTTGAAAAACCACTTTTTGCACTTGTGTTAGTGTGGAAAAACCACTTTTTGCACTTGTGTTGGTGCAGGAAACCACTTTTGCACTTGTATTAGTGTGGAAAAAACACTTTTCGCACTTGTGTTAGTGTTGAAAAACCACTTTTCGCACTTGTGTTAGTGTTGAAAAACCACTTTTCACACTTGTGTTGGTGCAGGAAACCACTTTTGCACTTGTATTAGTGTGGAAAAACCACTTTTCGCACTTGTGTTAGTGTTGAAAAACCACTTTTCGCACTTGTGTTAGTGTTGAAAAACCACTTTTCGCACTTGTGTTAGTGTTGAAAAACCACTTTTCGCACTTGTGTTGGTGGAGGAAACCACTTTTGCACTTGTATTAGTGTGGAAAAAACACTTTTCGCACTTGTGTTAGTGTTGAAAAACCACTTTTTGCACTTGTGTTAGTGTTGAAAAACCACTTTTCGCACTTGTGTGGGTGCAGGAAAACACTTTTGCACTTGTATTAGTGTGGAAAAACCACTTTTCGCACTTGTGTTAGTGTTGAAAAACCACTTTTCGCACTTGTGTTAGTGTTGAAAAACCACTTTTCGCACTTGTGTTAGTGTTGAAAAACCACTTTTCGCACTTGTGTTGGTGCAGGAAACCACTTTTGCACTTGTATTAGTGTGGAAAAAACACTTTTCACACTTGTGTTAGTGTTGAACAACCACTTTTCGCACTTGTGTAAGTGTTGAAAAAACACTTTTCGCACTTGTGTTGGTGCATGAAACCACTTTTGCACTTGTATTAGTGTGGAAAAACCACTTTTCACACTTGTGTTAGTGTTGAAAAACCACTTTTCGCACTTGTGTTAGTGTTGAAAAACCACTTTTCGCACCTGTGTTAGTGTTGAAAAACCACTTTTTGCACTTGTGTTGGTGCAGGAAACCACTTTTGCACTTGTATTAGTGTGGAAAAACCACTTTTCACACTTGTGTTAGTGTTGAAAAATCACTTTTCGCACTTGTGTTAGTGTTGAAAAACCACTTTTCGCACTTGTGTTAGTGTTGAAAAACCACTTTTCGCACTTGTGTTGGTGCAGGAAACCACTTTTGCACTTGTATTAGTGTGGAAACAACACTTTTCGCACTTGTGTTAGTGTTGAAAAACCACTTTTCGCACTTGTGTTGGTGCAGGAAACCACTTTTGCACTTGTATTAGTGTGGAAAAACCACTTTTCGCACTTGTGTTAGTGTTTAAAAACCACTTTTCGCACTTGTGTTAGTGTTGAAAAACCACTTTTCGCACTTGTGTTGGTGCAGGAAACCACTTTTGCACTTGTATTAGTGTGGAAAAAATACTTTTCACACTTGTGTTAGTGTTGAAAAACCACTTTTCGCACTTGTGTAAGTGTTGAAAAAACACTTTTCGCACTTGTGTTGGTGCAGGAAACCACTTTTGGACTTGTATTAGTGTGGAAAAAACACTTTTTGCACTTGTGATAGTGTTGAAAAACCACTTTTCGCACTTGTGTTAGTGTTGAAAAACAACTTTTCGCACTTGTGTTTGGTGCAGAAAACCACTTTTGCACTTGCATTAGTGTGGAAAAACCACTTTTCGCACTTGTGTTAGTGTTGAAAAACCACTTTTCGCACTTGTGTTAGTGTTGAAAAACCACTTTTCGCACTTGTGTTAGTGTTGAAAAACCACTTTTCGCACTTGTGTTGGTGGAGGAAACCACTTTTGCATTTGTATTAGTGTGGAAAAAACACTTTTCGCACTTGTGTTAGTGTTGAAAAACCACTTTTCGCACTTGTGTTAGTGTTGAAAAACCACTTTTCGCACTTGTGTTGGTGCAGGAAACCACTTTTGCACTTGTATTAGTGTGGAAAAAACACTTTTTGCACCTGTGTTAGTGTTTAAAAACCACTTTTCGCACTTGTGTTAGTGTGGAAAAACCACTTTTTGCACTTGTGTTGGTGCAGGAAACCACTTTTGCACTTGTATTAGTGTGGAAAAAACACTTTTCGCACTTGTGTTAGTGTTGAAAAACCACTTTTCGCACTTGTGTTAGTGTTGAAAAACCACTTTTCACACTTGTGTTGGTGCAGGAAACCACTTTTGCACTTGTATTAGTGTGGAAAAACCACTTTTCGCACTTGTGTTAGTGTTGAAAAACCACTTTTCGCACTTGTGTTAGTGTTGAAAAACCACTTTTCGCACTTGTGTTAGTGTTGAAAAACCACTTTTCGCACTTGTGTTGGTGGAGGAAACCACTTTTGCATTTGTATTAATGTGGAAAAAACACTTTTAGCACTTGTGTTAGTGTTGAAAAACCACTTTTCGCACTTGTGTTAGTGTAGAAAAACCACTTTTCGCACTTGTGTTGGTGCAGGAAACCACTTTTGCACTTGTATTAGTGTGGAAAAAACACTTTTCGCACCTGTGTTAGTGTTTAAAAACCACTTTTCGCACTTGTGTTAGTGTTGAAAAACCACTTTTCTCACTTGTGTTGGTGCAGGAAACCACTTTTGCACTTGTATTAGTGTGGAAAAACCACTTTTCGCACTTGTGTTGGTGCAGGAAACCACTTTTGCACTTGTATTAGTGTGGAAAAACCACTTTTCGCACTTGTGTTAGTGTTGAAAAACCACTTTTTGCACTTGTGTTAGTGTTGAAAAACCACTTTTCGCACTTGTGTTGGTGCAGGAAACCACTTTTGCACTTGTATTAGTGTTGAAAAACCACTTTTCGCACTTGTGTTAGTGTTGAAAAACCACTTTTCGCACTTGTGTTGGTGCAGGAAACCACTTTTGCACTTGTATTAGTGTCGAAAAAACACTTTTTGCACTTGTGATAGTGTTGAAAAACCACTTTTTGCACTTGTGTTAGTGTTGAAAAACCACTTTTCACACTTGTGTTGGTGCAGGAAACCACTTTTGCACTTGTATTAGTGTGGAAAAACCACTTTTCACACTTGTGTTAGTGTTGAAAAACCACTTTTTGCACTTGTGTTAGTGTTGAAAAACTACTTTTCACACTTGTGTTAGTGCAGGAAACCACTTTTGCACTTGTATTTGTGTGGAAAAACCACTTTTCGCACTTGTGTTAGTGTTGAAAAACCACTTTTCGCACTTGTGTTAGTGTTGAAAAACCACTTTTCGCACTTGTGTTAGTGTTGAAAAACCACTTTTCGCACTTGTGTTGGTGGAGGAAACCACTTTTGCACTTGTATTAGTGTGGAAAAAACACTTTTCGCAATTGTGTTAGTGTTGAAAAACCACTTTTTGCACTTGTGTTAGTGTGGAAAAACCACTTTTTGCACTTGTGTTGGTGCAGGAAACCACTTTTGCACTTGTATTAGTGTGGAAAAAACACTTTTCGCACTTGTGTTAGTGTTGAAAAACCACTTTTCGCACTTGTGTTAGTGTTGAAAAACCACTTTTCACACTTGTGTTGGTGCAGGAAACCACTTTTGCACTTGTATTAGTGTGGAAAAACCACTTTTCGCACTTGTGTTAGTGTTGAAAAACCACTTTTCGCACTTGTGTTAGTGTTGAAAAACCACTTTTCGCACTTGTGTTAGTGTTGAAAAACCACTTTTCGCACTTGTGTTGGTGGAGGAAACCACTTTTGCACTTGTATTAGTGTGGAAAAAACACTTTTCGCACTTGTGTTAGTGTTGAAAAACCACTTTTTGCACTTGTGTTAGTGTTGAAAAACCACTTTTCGCACTTGTGTGGGTGCAGGAAAACACTTTTGCACTTGTATTAGTGTGGAAAAACCACTTTTCGCACTTGTGTTAGTGTTGAAAAACCACTTTTCGCACTTGTGTTAGTGTTGAAAAACCACTTTTCGCACTTGTGTTAGTGTTGAAAAACCACTTTTCGCACTTGTGTTGGTGCAGGAAACCACTTTTGCACTTGTATTAGTGTGGAAAAAACACTTTTCACACTTGTGTTAGTGTTGAACAACCACTTTTCGCACTTGTGTAAGTGTTGAAAAAACACTTTTCGCACTTGTGTTGGTGCATGAAACCACTTTTGCACTTGTATTAGTGTGGAAAAACCACTTTTCACACTTGTGTTAGTGTTGAAAAACCACTTTTCGCACTTGTGTTAGTGTTGAAAAACCACTTTTCGCACTTGTGTTAGTGTTGAAAAACCACTTTTTGCACTTGTGTTGGTGCAGGAAACCACTTTTGCACTTGTATTAGTGTGGAAAAACCACTTTTCGCACTTGTGTTAGTGTTGAAAAATCACTTTTCGCACTTGTGTTAGTGTTGAAAAACCACTTTTCGCACTTGTGTTAGTGTTGAAAAACCACTTTTCGCACTTGTGTTGGTGCAGGAAACCACTTTTGCACTTGTATTAGTGTGGAAACAACACTTTTCGCACTTGTGTTAGTGTTGAAAAACCACTTTTCGCACTTGTGTTGGTGCAGGAAACCACTTTTGCACTTGTATTAGTGTGGAAAAACCACTTTTCGCACTTGTGTTAGTGTTTAAAAACCACTTTTCGCACTTGTGTTAGTGTTGAAAAACCACTTTTCGCACTTGTGTTGGTGCAAGAAACCACTTTTGCACTTGTATTAGTGTGGAAAAAATACTTTTCACACTTGTGTTAGTGTTGAAAAACCACTTTTCGCACTTGTGTAAGTGTTGAAAAAACACTTTTCGCACTTGTGTTGGTGCAGGAAACCACTTTTGGACTTGTATTAGTGTGGAAAAAACACTTTTTGCACTTGTGATAGTGTTGAAAAACCACTTTTCGCACTTGTGTTAGTGTTGAAAAACAACTTTTCGCACTTGTGTTTGGTGCAGAAAACCACTTTTGCACTTGCATTAGTGTGGAAAAACCACTTTTCGCACTTGTGTTAGTGTTGAAAAACCACTTTTCGCACTTGTGTTAGTGTTGAAAAACCACTTTTCGCACTTGTGTTAGTGTTGAAAAACCACTTTTCGCACTTGTGTTGGTGGAGGAAACCACTTTTGCATTTGTATTAGTGTGGAAAAAACACTTTTCGCACTTGTGTTAGTGTTGAAAAACCACTTTTCGCACTTGTGTTAGTGTTGAAAAACCACTTTTCGCACTTGTGTTGGTGCAGGAAACCACTTTTGCACTTGTATTAGTGTGGAAAAAACACTTTTCGCACCTGTGTTAGTGTTTAAAAACCACTTTTCGCACTTGTGTTAGTGTTGAAAAACCACTTTTCTCACTTGTGTTGGTGCAGGAAACCACTTTTGCACTTGTATTAGTGTGGAAAAACCACTTTTCGCACTTGTGTTGGTGCAGGAAACCACTTTTGCACTTGTATTAGTGTGGAAAAACCACTTTTCGCACTTGTGTTAGTGTTGAAAAACCACTTTTTGCACTTGTGTTAGTGTTGAAAAACCACTTTTCGCACTTGTGTTGGTGCAGGAAACCACTTTTGCACTTGTATTAGTGTTGAAAAACCACTTTTCGCACTTGTGTTAGTGTTGAAAAACCACTTTTCGCACTTGTGTTGGTGCAGGAAACCACTTTTGCACTTGTATTAGTGTCGAAAAAACACTTTTTGCACTTGTGATAGTGTTGAAAAACCACTTTTTGCACTTGTGTTAGTGTTGAAAAACCACTTTTCGCACTTGTGTTGGTGCAGGAAACCACTTTTGCACTTGTATTAGTGTGGAAAAACCACTTTTCACACTTGTGTTAGTGTTGAAAAACCACTTTTTGCACTTGTGTTAGTGTTGAAAAACTCTTTTCACACTTGTGTTAGTGCAGGAAACCACTTTTGCACTTGTATTTGTGTGGAAAAACCACTTTTCGCACTTGTGTTAGTGTTGAAAAACCACTTTTCGCACTTGTGTTAGTGTTGAAAAACCACTTTTCGCACTTGTGTTAGTGTTGAAAAACCACTTTTCGCACTTGTGTTGGTGGAGGAAACCACTTTTGCACTTGTATTAGTGTGGAAAAAACACTTTTCGCAATTGTGTTAGTGTTGAAAAACCACTTTTTGCACTTGTGTTAGTGTGGAAAAACCACTTTTTGCACTTGTGTTGGTGCAGGAAACCACTTTTGCACTTGTATTAGTGTGGAAAAAACACTTTTCGCACTTGTGTTAGTGTTGAAAAACCACTTTTCGCACTTGTGTTAGTGTTGAAAAACCACTTTTCACACTTGTGTTGGTGCAGGAAACCACTTTTGCACTTGTATTAGTGTGGAAAAACCACTTTTCGCACTTGTGTTAGTGTTGAAAAACCACTTTTCGCACTTGTGTTAGTGTTGAAAAACCACTTTTCGCACTTGTGTTAGTGTTGAAAAACCACTTTTTGCACTTGTGTTGGTGGAGGAAACCACTTTTGCACTTGTATTAGTGTGGAAAAAACACTTTTCGCACTTGTGTTAGTGTTGAAAAACCACTTTTTGCACTTGTGTTAGTGTTGAAAAACCACTTTTCGCACTTGTGTGGGTGCAGGAAAACACTTTTGCACTTGTATTAGTGTGGAAAAACCACTTTTCGCACTTGTGTTAGTGTTGAAAAACCACTTTTCGCACTTGTGTTAGTGTTGAAAAACCACTTTTCGCACTTGTGTTAGTGTTGAAAAACCACTTTTCGCACTTGTGTTGGTGCAGGAAACCACTTTTGCACTTGTATTAGTGTGCAAAAAACACTTTTCACACTTGTGTTAGTGTTGAACAACCACTTTTCGCACTTGTGTAAGTGTTGAAAAAACACTTTTCGCACTTGTGTTGGTGCATGAAACCACTTTTGCACTTGTATTAGTGTGGAAAAACCACTTTTCACACTTGTGTTAGTGTTGAAAAACCACTTTTCGCACTTGTGTTAGTGTTGAAAAACCACTTTTCGCACTTGTGTTAGTGTTGAAAAACCACTTTTTGCACTTGTGTTGGTGCAGGAAACCACTTTTGCACTTGTATTAGTGTGGAAAAACCACTTTTCGCACTTGTGTTAGTGTTGAAAAATCACTTTTCGCACTTGTGTTAGTGTTGAAAAACCACTTTTCGCACTTGTGTTAGTGTTGAAAAACCGCTTTTCGCACTTGTGTTGGTGCAGGAAACCACTTTTGCACTTGTATTAGTGTGGAAACAACACTTTTCGCACTTGTGTTAGTGTTGAAAAACCACTTTTCGCACTTGTGTTAGTTTTGAAAAACCACTTTTCGCACTTGTGTTGGTGCAGGAAACCACTTTTGCACTTGTATTAGTGTGGAAAAACCACTTTTCGCACTTGTGTTAGTGTTTAAAAACCACTTTTCGCACTTGTGTTAGTGTTGAAAAACCACTTTTCGCACTTGTGTTGGTGCAGGAAACCACTTTTGCACTTGTATTAGTGTGGAAAAAATACTTTTCACACTTGTGTTAGTGTTGAAAAACCACTTTTCGCACTTGTGTAAGTGTTGAAAAAACACTTTTCGCACTTGTGTTGGTGCAGGAAACCACTTTTGGACTTGTATTAGTGTGGAAAAAACACTTTTTGCACTTGTGATAGTGTTGAAAAACCACTTTTCGCACTTGTGTTAGTGTTGAAAAACAACTTTTCGCACTTGTGTTTGGTGCAGAAAACCACTTTTGCACTTGCATTAGTGTGGAAAAACCACTTTTCGCACTTGTGTTAGTGTTGAAAAACCACTTTTCGCACTTGTGTTGGTGCAGGAAACCACTTTTGCAATTGTATTAGTGTGGAAAAAACACTTTTTGCACTTGGAATAGTGTTGAAAAACCACTTTTCGCACTTGTGTTAGTGTTGAAAAACCACTTTTCGCACTTTTGTTGGTGCAGGAAACCACTTTTGCACTTGTATTAGTGTGGAAAACCACTTTTCGCACTTGTGTTAATGTTGAAAAACCACTTTTCGCACTTGTGTTAGTGTTGAAAAAACACTTTTCGCACTTGTGTTGGTGCAGGAAACCACTTTTGCACTTGTATTACTGTGGAAAAAACACTTTTTGCACTTGTGGTAGTGTTGAAAAACCACTTTTTGTACTTGTGGTAGTGTTGAAAAACCACTTTTCGCACTTTTGTTGGTGCAGAAAACCACTTTTGCACTTGTATTAGTGTGGAAAAACCACTTTTCGCACTTGTGTTAGTGTTGAAAAACCACTTTTCGCACTTGTGTTGGTGCAGGAAACCACTTTTGCACTTTTATTAGTGTTGAAAAAACACTTTTCGCACTTGTGTTGGTGCAGGAAACCACTTTTGCACTTGTGATATTGTAGAAAAACCACTTTTCACACTTGTGTTAGTGTTGAAAACCACTTTTCACACTTGTGTTAGTGCAGGAAACCACTTTTGCACTTGTATTAGTGTGGAAAAACCACTTTTCGTAATTGTGTTAGTGTTGAAAAACCATTTTCGCACTTGTGTTGGTGCAGGAAACCACTTTTGCACTTGTATTAGTGTGGAAAAAACACTTTTTGCACTTGTGTTAGTGTTGAAAAACCACTTTTTGCACTTGTGTTAGTGTTGAAAAACCACTTTTCGCACTTGTGTTGGTGCAGGAAACCACTTTTGCACTTGTATTAGTGTTGAAAAACCACTTTTCGCACTTGTGTTAGTGTTGAAAAACCACTTTTCGCACTTGTGTTGGTGCAGGAAACCACTTTTGCACTTGTATTAGTGTCGAAAAAACACTTTTTGCACTTGTGATAGTGTTGAAAAACCACTTTTTGCACTTGTGTTAGTGTTGAAAAACCACTTTTCGCACTTGTGTTGGTGCATGAAACCACTTTTGCACTTGTATTAGTGTGGAAAAACCACTTTTCACACTTGTGTTAGTGTTGAAAAACCACTTTTTGCACTTGTGTTAGTGTTGAAAAACTACTTTTCACACTTGTGTTAGTGCAGGAAACCACTTTTGCACTTGTATTTGTGTGGAAAAACCACTTTTCGCACTTGTGTTAGTGTTGAAAAACCACTTTTCGCACTTGTGTTAGTGTTGAAAAACCACTTTTCGCACTTGTGTTGGTGCAGGAAACCACTTTTGCACTTGTATTAGTGTCGAAAAAACACTTTTTGCACTTGTATTAGTGTTGAAAAACCACTTTTCGCACTTGTGTTAGTGTTGAAAAACCACTTTTCGCACTTGTGTTGGTGCAGGAAACCACTTTTGCACTTGTATTAGTGTCGAAAAAACACTTTTTGCACTTGTGATAGTGTTGAAAAACCACTTTTTGCACTTGTGTTAGTGTTGAAAAACCACTTTTCGCACTTGTGTTGGTGCATGAAACCACTTTTGCACTTGTATTAGTGTGGAAAAACCACTTTTCACACTTGTGTTAGTGTTGAAAAACCACTTTTTGCACTTGTGTTAGTGTTGAAAAACTACTTTTCACACTTGTGTTAGTGCAGGAAACCACTTTTGCACTTGTATTTGTGTGGAAAAACCACTTTTCGCACTTGTGTTAGTGTTGAAAAACCACTTTTCGCACTTGTGTTAGTGTTGAAAAACCACTTTTCGCACTTGTGTTGGTGGAGGAAACCACTTTTGCACTTGTATTAGTGTGGAAAAAACACTTTTCGCAATTGTGTTAGTGTTGAAAAACCACTTTTTGCACTTGTGTTAGTGTGGAAAAACCACTTTTTGCACTTGTGTTGGTGCAGGAAACCACTTTTGCACTTGTATTAGTGTGGAAAAAACACTTTTCGCACTTGTGTTAGTGTTGAAAAACCACTTTTCGCACTTGTGTTAGTGTTGAAAAACCACTTTTCACACTTGTGTTGGTGCAGGAAACCACTTTTGCACTTGTATTAGTGTGGAAAAACCACTTTTCGCACTTGTGTTAGTGTTGAAAAACCACTTTTCGCACTTGTGTTAGTGTTGAAAAACCACTTTTCGCACTTGTGTTAGTGTTGAAAAACCACTTTTCGCACTTGTGTTGGTGGAGGAAACCACTTTTGCATTTGTATTAGTGTGGAAAAAACACTTTTCGCACTTGTGTTAGTGTTGAAAAACCACTTTTCGCACTTGTGTTAGTGTTGAAAAACCACTTTTCGCACTTGTGTTGGTGCAGGAAACCACTTTTGCACTTGTATTAGTGTGGAAAAAACACTTTTCGCACCTGTGTTAGTGTTTAAAAACCACTTTTCGCACTTGTGTTAGTGTTGAAAAACCACTTTTTGCACTTGTGTTAGTGTTGAAAAACTACTTTTCACACTTGTGTTAGTGCAGGAAACCACTTTTGCACTTGTATTTGTGTGGAAAAACCACTTTTCGCACTTGTGTTAGTGTTGAAAAACCACTTTTCGCACTTGTGTTAGTGTTGAAAAACCACTTTTCGCACTTGTGTTAGTGTTGAAAAACCACTTTTCGCACTTGTGTTGGTGGAGGAAACCACTTTTGCACTTGTATTAGTGTGGAAAAAACACTTTTCGCAATTGTGTTAGTGTTGAAAAACCACTTTTTGCACTTGTGTTAGTGTGGAAAAACCACTTTTTGCACTTGTGTTGGTGCAGGAAACCACTTTTGCACTTGTATTAGTGTGGAAAAAACACTTTTCGCACTTGTGTTAGTGTTGAAAAACCACTTTTCGCACTTGTGTTAGTGTTGAAAAACCACTTTTCACACTTGTGTTGGTGCAGGAAACCACTTTTGCACTTGTATTAGTGTGGAAAAACCACTTTTCGCATTTGTGTTAGTGTTGAAAAACCACTTTTCGCACTTGTGTTAGTGTTGAAAAACCACTTTTCGCACTTGTGTTAGTGTTGAACAACCACTTTTCGCACTTGTGTTGGTGGAGGAAACCACTTTTGCACTTGTATTAGTGTGGAAAAAACACTTTTCGCACTTGTGTTAGTGTTGAAAAACCACTTTTTGCACTTGTGTTAGTGTTGAAAAACCACTTTTCGCACTTGTGTGGGTGCAGGAAAACACTTTTGCACTTGTATTAGTGTGGAAAAACCACTTTTCGCACTTGTGTTAGTGTTGAAAAACCACTTTTCGCACTTGTGTTAGTGTTGAAAAACCACTTTTCGCACTTGTGTTAGTGTTGAAAAACCACTTTTCGCACTTGTGTTGGTGCAGGAAACCACTTTTGCACTTGTATTAGTGTGGAAAAAACACTTTTCACACTTGTGTTAGTGTTGAACAACCACTTTTCGCACTTGTGTAAGTGTTGAAAAAACACTTTTCGCACTTGTGTTGGTGCATGAAACCACTTTTGCACTTGTATTAGTGTGGAAAAACCACTTTTCACACTTGTGTTAGTGTTGAAAAACCACTTTTCGCACTTGTGTTAGTGTTGAAAAACCACTTTTCGCACTTGTGTTAGTGTTGAAAAACCACTTTTTGCACTTGTGTTGGTGCAGGAAACCACTTTTGCACTTGTATTAGTGTGGAAAAACCACTTTTCGCACTTGTGTTAGTGTTGAAAAATCACTTTTCGCACTTGTGTTAGTGTTGAAAAACCACTTTTCGCACTTGTGTTAGTGTTGAAAAACCACTTTTCGCACTTGTGTTGGTGCAGGAAACCACTTTTGCACTTGTATTAGTGTGGAAACAACACTTTTCGCACTTGTGTTAGTGTTGAAAAACCACTTTTCGCACTTGTGTTGGTGCAGGAAACCACTTTTGCACTTGTATTAGTGTGGAAAAACCACTTTTCGCACTTGTGTTAGTGTTTAAAAACCACTTTTCGCACTTGTGTTAGTGTTGAAAAACCACTTTTCGCACTTGTGTTGGTGCAGGAAACCACTTTTGCACTTGTATTAGTGTGGAAAAAATACTTTTCACACTTGTGTTAGTGTTGAAAAACCACTTTTCGCACTTGTGTAAGTGTTGAAAAAACACTTTTCGCACTTGTGTTGGTGCAGGAAACCACTTTTGGACTTGTATTAGTGTGGAAAAAACACTTTTTGCACTTGTGATAGTGTTGAAAAACCACTTTTCGCACTTGTGTTAGTGTTGAAAAACAACTTTTCGCACTTGTGTTTGGTGCAGAAAACCACTTTTGCACTTGCATTAGTGTGGAAAAACCACTTTTCGCACTTGTGTTAGTGTTGAAAAACCACTTTTCGCACTTGTGTTAGTGTTGAAAAACCACTTTTCGCACTTGTGTTAGTGTTGAAAAACCACTTTTCGCACTTGTGTTGGTGGAGGAAACCACTTTTGCATTTGTATTAGTGTGGAAAAAACACTTTTCGCACTTGTGTTAGTGTTGAAAAACCACTTTTCGCACTTGTGTTAGTGTTGAAAAACCACTTTTCGCACTTGTGTTGGTGCAGGAAACCACTTTTGCACTTGTATTAGTGTGGAAAAAACACTTTTCGCACCTGTGTTAGTGTTTAAAAACCACTTTTCGCACTTGTGTTAGTGTTGAAAAACCACTTTTCTCACTTGTGTTGGTGCAGGAAACCACTTTTGCACTTGTATTAGTGTGGAAAAACCACTTTTCGCACTTGTGTTGGTGCAGGAAACCACTTTTGCACTTGTATTAGTGTGGAAAAACCACTTTTCGCACTTGTGTTAGTGTTGAAAAACCACTTTTTGCACTTGTGTTAGTGTTGAAAAACCACTTTTCGCACTTGTGTTGGTGCAGGAAACCACTTTTGCACTTGTATTAGTGTTGAAAAACCACTTTTCGCACTTGTGTTAGTGTTGAAAAACCACTTTTCGCACTTGTGTTGGTGCAGGAAACCACTTTTGCACTTGTATTAGTGTCGAAAAAACACTTTTTGCACTTGTGATAGTGTTGAAAAACCACTTTTTGCACTTGTGTTAGTGTTGAAAAACCACTTTTCGCACTTGTGTTGGTGCAGGAAACCACTTTTGCACTTGTATTAGTGTGGAAAAACCACTTTTCACACTTGTGTTAGTGTTGAAAAACCACTTTTTGCACTTGTGTTAGTGTTGAAAAACTACTTTTCACACTTGTGTTAGTGCAGGAAACCACTTTTGCACTTGTATTTGTGTGGAAAAACCACTTTTCGCACTTGTGTTAGTGTTGAAAAACCACTTTTCGCACTTGTGTTAGTGTTGAAAAACCACTTTTCGCACTTGTGTTAGTGTTGAAAAACCACTTTTCGCACTTGTGTTGGTGGAGGAAACCACTTTTGCACTTGTATTAGTGTGGAAAAAACACTTTTCGCAATTGTGTTAGTGTTGAAAAACCACTTTTTGCACTTGTGTTAGTGTGGAAAAACCACTTTTTGCACTTGTGTTGGTGCAGGAAACCACTTTTGCACTTGTATTAGTGTGGAAAAAACACTTTTCGCACTTGTGTTAGTGTTGAAAAACCACTTTTCGCACTTGTGTTAGTGTTGAAAAACCACTTTTCACACTTGTGTTGGTGCAGGAAACCACTTTTGCACTTGTATTAGTGTGGAAAAACCACTTTTCGCACTTGTGTTAGTGTTGAAAAACCACTTTTCGCACTTGTGTTAGTGTTGAAAAACCACTTTTCGCACTTGTGTTAGTGTTGAAAAACCACTTTTTGCACTTGTGTTGGTGGAGGAAACCACTTTTGCACTTGTATTAGTGTGGAAAAAACACTTTTCGCACTTGTGTTAGTGTTGAAAAACCACTTTTTGCACTTGTGTTAGTGTTGAAAAACCACTTTTCGCACTTGTGTGGGTGCAGGAAAACACTTTTGCACTTGTATTAGTGTGGAAAAACCACTTTTCGCACTTGTGTTAGTGTTGAAAAACCACTTTTCGCACTTGTGTTAGTGTTGAAAAACCACTTTTCGCACTTGTGTTAGTGTTGAAAAACCACTTTTCGCACTTGTGTTGGTGCAGGAAACCACTTTTGCACTTGTATTAGTGTGGAAAAAACACTTTTCACACTTGTGTTAGTGTTGAACAACCACTTTTCGCACTTGTGTAAGTGTTGAAAAAACACTTTTCGCACTTGTGTTGGTGCATGAAACCACTTTTGCACTTGTATTAGTGTGGAAAAACCACTTTTCACACTTGTGTTAGTGTTGAAAAACCACTTTTCGCACTTGTGTTAGTGTTGAAAAACCACTTTTCGCACTTGTGTTAGTGTTGAAAAACCACTTTTTGCACTTGTGTTGGTGCAGGAAACCACTTTTGCACTTGTATTAGTGTGGAAAAACCACTTTTTGCACTTGTGTTAGTGTTGAAAAATCACTTTTCGCACTTGTGTTAGTGTTGAAAAACCACTTTTCGCACTTGTGTTAGTGTTGAAAAACCACTTTTCGCACTTGTGTTGGTGCAGGAAACCACTTTTGCACTTGTATTAGTGTGGAAACAACACTTTTCGCACTTGTGTTAGTGTTGAAAAACCACTTTTCGCACTTGTGTTAGTTTTGAAAAACCACTTTTCGCACTTGTGTTGGTGCAGGAAACCACTTTTGCACTTGTATTAGTGTGGAAAAACCACTTTTCGCACTTGTGTTAGTGTTTAAAAACCACTTTTCGCACTTGTGTTAGTGTTGAAAAACCACTTTTCGCACTTGTGTTGGTGCAGGAAACCACTTTTGCACTTGTATTAGTGTGGAAAAAATACTTTTCACACTTGTGTTAGTGTTGAAAAACCACTTTTCGCACTTGTGTAAGTGTTGAAAAAACACTTTTCGCACTTGTGTTGGTGCAGGAAACCACTTTTGGACTTGTATTAGTGTGGAAAAAACACTTTTTGCACTTGTGATAGTGTTGAAAAACCACTTTTCGCACTTGTGTTAGTGTTGAAAAACAACTTTTCGCACTTGTGTTGGTGCAGGAAACCACTTTTGGACTTGTATTAGTGTGGAAAAAACACTTTTTGCACTTGTGATAGTGTTGAAAAACCACTTTTTGCACTTGTGTTAGTGTTGAAAAACTACTTTTCACACTTGTGTTAGTGCAGGAAACCACTTTTGCACTTGTATTTGTGTGGAAAAACCACTTTTCGCACTTGTGTTAGTGTTGAAAAACCACTTTTCGCACTTGTGTTAGTGTTGAAAAACCACTTTTCGCACTTGTGTTAGTGTTGAAAAACCACTTTTCGCACTTGTGTTGGTGGAGGAAACCACTTTTGCACTTGTATTAGTGTGGAAAAAACACTTTTCGCAATTGTGTTAGTGTTGAAAAACCACTTTTTGCACTTGTGTTAGTGTGGAAAAAACCACTTTTTGCACTTGTGTTGGTGCAGGAAACCACTTTTGCACTTGTATTAGTGTGGAAAAAACACTTTTCGCACTTGTGTTAGTGTGGAAAAACCACTTTTCGCACTTGTGTTAGTGTTGAAAAACCACTTTTCACACTTGTGTTGGTGCAGGAAACCACTTTTGCACTTGTATTAGTGTGGAAAAACCACTTTTCGCACTTGTGTTAGTGTTGAAAAACCACTTTTCGCACTTGTGTTAGTGTTGAAAAACCACTTTTCGCACTTGTGTTAGTGTTGAAAAACCACTTTTTGCACTTGTGTTGGTGGAGGAAACCACTTTTGCACTTGTATTAGTGTGGAAAAAACACTTTTCGCACTTGTGTTAGTGTTGAAAAACCACTTTTTGCACTTGTGTTAGTGTTGAAAAACCACTTTTCGCACTTGTGTGGGTGCAGGAAAACACTTTTGCACTTGTATTAGTGTGGAAAAACCACTTTTCGCACTTGTGTTAGTGTTGAAAAACCACTTTTCGCACTTGTGTTAGTGTTGAAAAACCACTTTTCGCACTTGTGTTAGTGTTGAAAAACCACTTTTCGCACTTGTGTTGGTGCAGGAAACCACTTTTGCACTTGTATTAGTGTGGAAAAAACACTTTTCACACTTGTGTTAGTGTTGAACAACCACTTTTCGCACTTGTGTAAGTGTTGAAAAAACACTTTTCGCACTTGTGTTGGTGCATGAAACCACTTTTGCACTTGTATTAGTGTGGAAAAACCACTTTTCACACTTGTGTTAGTGTTGAAAAACCACTTTTCGCACTTGTGTTAGTGTTGAAAAACCACTTTTCGCACTTGTGTTAGTGTTGAAAAACCACTTTTTGCACTTGTGTTGGTGCAGGAAACCACTTTTGCACTTGTATTAGTGTGGAAAAACCACTTTTCGCACTTGTGTTAGTGTTGAAAAATCACTTTTCGCACTTGTGTTAGTGTTGAAAAACCACTTTTCGCACATGTGTTAGTGTTGAAAAACCACTTTTCGCACTTGTGTTGGTGCAGGAAACCACTTTTGCACTTGTATTAGTGTGGAAACAACACTTTTCGCACTTGTGTTAGTGTTGAAAAACCACTTTTCGCACTTGTGTTAGTTTTGAAAAACCACTTTTCGCACTTGTGTTGGTGCAGGAAACCACTTTTGCACTTGTATTAGTGTGGAAAAACCACTTTTCGCACTTGTGTTAGTGTTTAAAAACCACTTTTCGCACTTGTGTTAGTGTTGAAAAACCACTTTTCGCACTTGTGTTGGTGCAGGAAACCACTTTTGCACTTGTATTAGTGTGGAAAAAATACTTTTCACACTTGTGTTAGTGTTGAAAAACCACTTTTCGCACTTGTGTAAGTGTTGAAAAAACACTTTTCGCACTTGTGTTGGTGCAGGAAACCACTTTTGGACTTGTATTAGTGTGGAAAAAACACTTTTTGCACTTGTGATAGTGTTGAAAAACCACTTTTCGCACTTGTGTTAGTGTTGAAAAACAACTTTTCGCACTTGTGTTTGGTGCAGAAAACCACTTTTGCACTTGCATTAGTGTGGAAAAACCACTTTTCGCACTTGTGTTAGTGTTGAAAAACCACTTTTCGCACTTGTGTTGGTGCAGGAAACCACTTTTGCAATTGTATTAGTGTGGAAAAAACACTTTTTGCACTTGGAATAGTGTTGAAAAACCACTTTTCGCACTTGTGTTAGTGTTGAAAAACCACTTTTCGCACTTTTGTTGGTGCAGGAAACCACTTTTGCACTTGTATTAGTGTGGAAAACCACTTTTCGCACTTGTGTTAATGTTGAAAAACCACTTTTCGCACTTGTGTTAGTGTTGAAAAAACACTTTTCGCACTTGTGTTGGTGCAGGAAACCACTTTTGCACTTGTATTACTGTGGAAAAAACACTTTTTGCACTTGTGGTAGTGTTGAAAAACCACTTTTTGTACTTGTGGTAGTGTTGAAAAACCACTTTTCGCACTTTTGTTGGTGCAGAAAACCACTTTTGCACTTGTATTAGTGTGGAAAAACCACTTTTCGCACTTGTGTTAGTGTTGAAAAACCACTTTTCGCACTTGTGTTAGTGTTGAAAAACCACTTTTCGCACTTGTGTTAGTGTTGAAAAACCACTTTTCGCACTTGTGTTGGTGCAGGAAACCACTTTTGCACTTGTATTAGTGTGGAAAAAACACTTTTCACACTTGTGTTAGTGTTGAACAACCACTTTTCGCACTTGTGTAAGTGTTGAAAAAACACTTTTCGCACTTGTGTTGGTGCATGAAACCACTTTTGCACTTGTATTAGTGTGGAAAAACCACTTTTCACACTTGTGTTAGTGTTGAAAAACCACTTTTCGCACTTGTGTTAGTGTTGAAAAACCACTTTTCGCACTTGTGTTAGTGTTGAAAAACCACTTTTTGCACTTGTGTTGGTGCAGGAAACCACTTTTGCACTTGTGTTAGTGTTGAAAAACCACTTTTCGCACTTGTGTTAGTGTTGAAAAACCACTTTTCGCACTTGTGTTGGTGGAGGAAACCACTTTTGCACTTGTATTAGTGTGGAAAAAACACTTTTCGCAATTGTGTTAGTGTTGAAAAACCACTTTTTGCACTTGTGTTAGTGTGGAAAAACCACTTTTTGCACTTGTGTTGGTGCAGGAAACCACTTTTGCACTTGTATTAGTGTGGAAAAAACACTTTTCGCACTTGTGTTAGTGTTGAAAAACCACTTTTCGCACTTGTGTTAGTGTTGAAAAACCACTTTTCACACTTGTGTTGGTGCAGGAAACCACTTTTGCACTTGTATTAGTGTGGAAAAACCACTTTTCGCACTTGTGTTAGTGTTGAAAAACCACTTTTCGCACTTGTGTTAGTGTTGAAAAACCACTTTTCGCACTTGTGTTAGTGTTGAAAAACCACTTTTTGCACTTGTGTTGGTGGAGGAAACCACTTTTGCACTTGTATTAGTGTGGAAAAAACACTTTTCGCACTTGTGTTAGTGTTGAAAAACCACTTTTTGCACTTGTGTTAGTGTTGAAAAACCACTTTTCGCACTTGTGTGGGTGCAGGAAAACACTTTTGCACTTGTATTAGTGTGGAAAAACCACTTTTCGCACTTGTGTTAGTGTTGAAAAACCACTTTTCGCACTTGTGTTAGTGTTGAAAAACCACTTTTCGCACTTGTGTTAGTGTTGAAAAACCACTTTTCGCACTTGTGTTGGTGCAGGAAACCACTTTTGCACTTGTATTAGTGTGGAAAAAACACTTTTCACACTTGTGTTAGTGTTGAACAACCACTTTTCGCACTTGTGTAAGTGTTGAAAAAACACTTTTCGCACTTGTGTTGGTGCATGAAACCACTTTTGCACTTGTATTAGTGTGGAAAAACCACTTTTCACACTTGTGTTAGTGTTGAAAAACCACTTTTCGCACTTGTGTTAGTGTTGAAAAACCACTTTTCGCACTTGTGTTAGTGTTGAAAAACCACTTTTTGCACTTGTGTTGGTGCAGGAAACCACTTTTGCACTTGTATTAGTGTGGAAAAACCACTTTTTGCACTTGTGTTAGTGTTGAAAAATCACTTTTCGCACTTGTGTTAGTGTTGAAAAACCACTTTTCGCACTTGTGTTAGTGTTGAAAAACCACTTTTCGCACTTGTGTTGGTGCAGGAAACCACTTTTGCACTTGTATTAGTGTGGAAACAACACTTTTCGCACTTGTGTTAGTGTTGAAAAACCACTTTTCGCACTTGTGTTAGTTTTGAAAAACCACTTTTCGCACTTGTGTTGGTGCAGGAAACCACTTTTGCACTTGTATTAGTGTGGAAAAACCACTTTTCGCACTTGTGTTAGTGTTTAAAAACCACTTTTCGCACTTGTGTTAGTGTTGAAAAACCACTTTTCGCACTTGTGTTGGTGCAGGAAACCACTTTTGCACTTGTATTAGTGTGGAAAAAATACTTTTCACACTTGTGTTAGTGTTGAAAAACCACTTTTCGCACTTGTGTAAGTGTTGAAAAAACACTTTTCGCACTTGTGTTGGTGCAGGAAACCACTTTTGGACTTGTATTAGTGTGGAAAAAACACTTTTTGCACTTGTGATAGTGTTGAAAAACCACTTTTCGCACTTGTGTTAGTGTTGAAAAACAACTTTTCGCACTTGTGTTGGTGCAGGAAACCACTTTTGGACTTGTATTAGTGTGGAAAAAACACTTTTTGCACTTGTGATAGTGTTGAAAAACCACTTTTTGCACTTGTGTTAGTGTTGAAAAACTACTTTTCACACTTGTGTTAGTGCAGGAAACCACTTTTGCACTTGTATTTGTGTGGAAAAACCACTTTTCGCACTTGTGTTAGTGTTGAAAAACCACTTTTCGCACTTGTGTTAGTGTTGAAAAACCACTTTTCGCACTTGTGTTAGTGTTGAAAAACCACTTTTCGCACTTGTGTTGGTGGAGGAAACCACTTTTGCACTTGTATTAGTGTGGAAAAAACACTTTTCGCAATTGTGTTAGTGTTGAAAAACCACTTTTTGCACTTGTGTTAGTGTGGAAAAACCACTTTTTGCACTTGTGTTGGTGCAGGAAACCACTTTTGCACTTGTATTAGTGTGGAAAAAACACTTTTCGCACTTGTGTTAGTGTGGAAAAACCACTTTTCGCACTTGTGTTAGTGTTGAAAAACCACTTTTCACACTTGTGTTGGTGCAGGAAACCACTTTTGCACTTGTATTAGTGTGGAAAAACCACTTTTCGCACTTGTGTTAGTGTTGAAAAACCACTTTTCGCACTTGTGTTAGTGTTGAAAAACCACTTTTCGCACTTGTGTTAGTGTTGAAAAACCACTTTTTGCACTTGTGTTGGTGGAGGAAACCACTTTTGCACTTGTATTAGTGTGGAAAAAACACTTTTCGCACTTGTGTTAGTGTTGAAAAACCACTTTTTGCACTTGTGTTAGTGTTGAAAAACCACTTTTCGCACTTGTGTGGGTGCAGGAAAACACTTTTGCACTTGTATTAGTGTGGAAAAACCACTTTTCGCACTTGTGTTAGTGTTGAAAAACCACTTTTCACACTTGTGTTAGTGTTGAAAAACCACTTTTCGCACTTGTGTTAGTGTTGAAAAACCACTTTTCGCACTTGTGTTGGTGCAGGAAACCACTTTTGCACTTGTATTAGTGTGGAAAAAACACTTTTCACACTTGTGTTAGTGTTGAACAACCACTTTTCGCACTTGTGTAAGTGTTGAAAAAACACTTTTTCGCACTTGTGTTGGTGCATGAAACCACTTTTGCACTTGTATTAGTGTGGAAAAACCACTTTTCACACTTGTGTTAGTGTTGAAAAACCACTTTTCGCACTTGTGTTAGTGTTGAAAAACCACTTTTCGCACTTGTGTTAGTGTTGAAAAACCACTTTTTGCACTTGTGTTGGTGCAGGAAACCACTTTTGCACTTGTATTAGTGTGGAAAAACCACTTTTCGCACTTGTGTTAGTGTTGAAAAATCACTTTTCGCACTTGTGTTAGTGTTGAAAAACCACTTTTCGCACATGTGTTAGTGTTGAAAAACCACTTTTCGCACTTGTGTTGGTGCAGGAAACCACTTTTGCACTTGTATTAGTGTGGAAACAACACTTTTCGCACTTGTGTTAGTGTTGAAAAACCACTTTTCGCACTTGTGTTAGTTTTGAAAAACCACTTTTCGCACTTGTGTTGGTGCAGGAAACCACTTTTGCACTTGTATTAGTGTGGAAAAACCACTTTTCGCACTTGTGTTAGTGTTTAAAAACCACTTTTCGCACTTGTGTTAGTGTTGAAAAACCACTTTTCGCACTTGTGTTGGTGCAGGAAACCACTTTTGCACTTGTATTAGTGTGGAAAAAATACTTTTCACACTTGTGTTAGTGTTGAAAAACCACTTTTCGCACTTGTGTAAGTGTTGAAAAAACACTTTTCGCACTTGTGTTGGTGCAGGAAACCACTTTTGGACTTGTATTAGTGTGGAAAAAACACTTTTTGCACTTGTGATAGTGTTGAAAAACCACTTTTCGCACTTGTGTTAGTGTTGAAAAACAACTTTTCGCACTTGTGTTTGGTGCAGAAAACCCACTTTTGCACTTGCATTAGTGTGGAAAAACCACTTTTCGCACTTGTGTTAGTGTTGAAAAACCACTTTTCGCACTTGTGTTGGTGCAGGAAACCACTTTTGCAATTGTATTAGTGTGGAAAAAACACTTTTTGCACTTGGAATAGTGTTGAAAAACCACTTTTCGCACTTGTGTTAGTGTTGAAAAACCACTTTTCGCACTTTTGTTGGTGCAGGAAACCACTTTTTGCACTTGTATTAGTGTGGAAAACCACTTTTCGCACTTGTGTTAATGTTGAAAAACCACTTTTCGCACTTGTGTTAGTGTTGAAAAAACACTTTTCGCACTTGTGTTGGTGCAGGAAACCACTTTTGCACTTGTATTACTGTGGAAAAAACACTTTTTGCACTTGTGGTAGTGTTGAAAAACCACTTTTTGTACTTGTGGTAGTGTTGAAAAACCACTTTTCGCACTTTTGTTGGTGCAGAAAACCACTTTTGCACTTGTATTAGTGTGGAAAAACCACTTTTCGCACTTGTGTTAGTGTTGAAAAACCACTTTTCGCACTTGTGTTGGTGCAGGAAACCACTTTTGCACTTTTATTAGTGTTGAAAAAACACTTTTCGCACTTGTGTTGGTGCAGGAAACCACTTTTGCACTTGTGATATTGTAGAAAAACCACTTTTCACACTTGTGTTAGTGTTGAAAACCACTTTTCACACTTGTGTTAGTGCAGGAAACCACTTTTGCACTTGTATTAGTGTGGAAAAACCACTTTTCGTAATTGTGTTAGTGTTGAAAAACCATTTTCGCACTTGTGTTGGTGCAGGAAACCACTTTTGCACTTGTATTAGTGTGGAAAAAACACTTTTTGCACTTGTGTTAGTGTTGAAAAACCACTTTTTGCACTTGTGTTAGTGTTGAAAAACCACTTTTCGCACTTGTGTTGGTGCAGGAAACCACTTTTGCACTTGTATTAGTGTTGAAAAACCACTTTTCGCACTTGTGTTAGTGTTGAAAAACCACTTTTCGCACTTGTGTTGGTGCAGGAAACCACTTTTGCACTTGTATTAGTGTCGAAAAAAACACTTTTTGCACTTGTGATAGTGTTGAAAAACCACTTTTTGCACTTGTGTTAGTGTTGAAAAACCACTTTTCGCACTTGTGTTGGTGCATGAAACCACTTTTGCACTTGTATTAGTGTGGAAAAACCACTTTTCACACTTGTGTTAGTGTTGAAAAACCACTTTTTGCACTTGTGTTAGTGTTGAAAAACTACTTTTCACACTTGTGTTAGTGCAGGAAACCACTTTTGCACTTGTATTTGTGTGGAAAAACCACTTTTCGCACTTGTGTTAGTGTTGAAAAACCACTTTTCGCACTTGTGTTAGTGTTGAAAAACCACTTTTCGCACTTGTGTTGGTGCAGGAAACCACTTTTGCACTTGTATTAGTGTCGAAAAAACACTTTTTGCACTTGTATTAGTGTTGAAAAACCACTTTTCGCACTTGTGTTAGTGTTGAAAAACCACTTTTCGCACTTGTGTTGGTGCAGGAAACCACTTTTGCACTTGTATTAGTGTCGAAAAAACACTTTTTGCACTTGTGATAGTGTTGAAAAACCACTTTTTGCACTTGTGTTAGTGTTGAAAAACCACTTTTCGCACTTGTGTTGGTGCATGAAACCACTTTTGCACTTGTATTAGTGTGGAAAAACCACTTTTCACACTTGTGTTAGTGTTGAAAAACCACTTTTTGCACTTGTGTTAGTGTTGAAAAACTACTTTGTCACACTTGTGTTAGTGCAGGAAACCACTTTTGCACTTGTATTTGTGTGGAAAAACCACTTTTCGCACTTGTGTTAGTGTTGAAAAACCACTTTTCGCACTTGTGTTGGTGCAGGAAACCACTTTTGCAATTGTTATTAGTGTGGAAAAAACACTTTTTGCACTTGGAATAGTGTTGAAAAACCACTTTTCGCACTTGTGTTAGTGTTGAAAAAACCACTTTTCGCACTTTTGTTGGTGCAGGAAACCACTTTTGCACTTGTATTAGTGTGGAAAACCACTTTTCGCACTTGTGTTAATGTTGAAAAACCACTTTTCGCACTTGTGTTAGTGTTGAAAAAACACTTTTCGCACTTGTGTTGGTGCAGGAAACCACTTTTGCACTTGTATTACTGTGGAAAAAACACTTTTTGCACTTGTGGTAGTGTTGAAAAACCACTTTTTGTACTTGTGGTAGTGTTGAAAAACCACTTTTCGCACTTTTGTTGGTGCAGAAAACCACTTTTGCACTTGTATTAGTGTGGAAAAACCACTTTTCGCACTTGTGTTAGTGTTGAAAAACCACTTTTCGCACTTGTGTTGGTGCAGGAAACCACTTTTGCACTTTTATTAGTGTTGAAAAAACACTTTTCGCACTTGTGTTGGTGCAGGAAACCACTTTTGCACTTGTGATATTGTAGAAAAACCACTTTTCACACTTGTGTTAGTGTTGAAAACCACTTTTCACACTTGTGTTAGTGCAGGAAACCACTTTTGCACTTGTATTAGTGTGGAAAAACCACTTTTCGTAATTGTGTTAGTGTTGAAAAACCATTTTCGCACTTGTGTTGGTGCAGGAAACCACTTTTGCACTTGTATTAGTGTGGAAAAAACACTTTTTGCACTTGTGTTAGTGTTGAAAAACCACTTTTTGCACTTGTGTTAGTGTTGAAAAACACTTTTCGCACTTGTGTTGGTGCAGGAAACCACTTTTGCACTTGTATTAGTGTTGAAAAACCACTTTTCGCACTTGTGTTAGTGTTGAAAAAACCACTTTTCGCACTTGTGTTGGTGCAGGAAACCACTTTTGCACTTGTATTAGTGTCGAAAAAACACTTTTTGCACTTGTGATAGTGTTGAAAAACACTTTTTGCACTTGTGTTAGTGTTGAAAAACCACTTTTCGCACTTGTGTTGGTGCATGAAACCACTTTTGCACTTGTATTAGTGTGGAAAAACCACTTTTCACACTTGTGTTAGTGTTGAAAAACCACCTTTTTGCACTTGTGTTAGTGTTGAAAAACTACTTTTCACACTTGTGTTAGTGCAGGAAACCACTTTTGCACTTGTATTTGTGTGGAAAAACCACTTTTCGCACTTGTGTTAGTGTTGAAAAACCACTTTTCGCACTTGTGTTAGTGTTGAAAAACCACTTTTCGCACTTGTGTTGGTGCAGGAAACCACTTTTGCACTTGTATTAGTGTCGAAAAAACACTTTTTGCACTTGTATTAGTGTTGAAAAACCACTTTTCGCACTTGTGTTAGTGTTGAAAAACCACTTTTCGCACTTGTGTTGGTGCAGGAAACCACTTTTGCACTTGTATTAGTGTCGAAAAACACTTTTTGCACTTGTGATAGTGTTGAAAAACCACTTTTTGCACTTGTGTTAGTGTTGAAAAACCACTTTTCGCACTTGTGTTGGTGCATGAAACCACTTTTGCACTTGTATTAGTGTGGAAAAACCACTTTTCACACTTGTGTTAGTGTTGAAAAACCACTTTTTGCACTTGTGTTAGTGTTGAAAAACTACTTTTCACACTTGTGTTAGTGCAGGAAACCACTTTTGCACTTGTATTTGTGTGGAAAAACCACTTTTCGCACTTGTGTTAGTGTTGAAAAACCACTTTTCGCACTTGTGTTAGTGTTGAAAAACCACTTTTCGCACTTGTGTTAGTGTTGAAAAACAACTTTTCGCACTTGTGTTTGGTGCAGAAAACCACTTTTGCACTTGCATTAGTGTGGAAAAACCACTTTTCGCACTTGTGTTAGTGTTGAAAAACCACTTTTCGCACTTGTGTTGGTGCAGGAAACCACTTTTGCAATTGTATTAGTGTGGAAAAAACACTTTTTGCACTTGGAATAGTGTTGAAAAACCACTTTTCGCACTTGTGTTAGTGTTGAAAAACCACTTTTCGCACTTGTGTTGGTGGAGGAAACCACTTTTGCACTTGTATTAGTGTGGAAAAAACACTTTTCGCAATTGTGTTAGTGTTGAAAAACCACTTTTTGCACTTGTGTTAGTGTGGAAAAACCACTTTTTGCACTTGTGTTGGTGCAGGAAACCACTTTTGCACTTGTATTAGTGTGGAAAAAACACTTTTCGCACTTGTGTTAGTGTTGAAAAACCACTTTTCGCACTTGTGTTAGTGTTGAAAAACCACTTTTCACACTTGTGTTGGTGCAGGAAACCACTTTTGCACTTGTATTAGTGTGGAAAAACCACTTTTCGCACTTGTGTTAGTGTTGAAAAACCACTTTTCGCACTTGTGTTAGTGTTGAAAAACCACTTTTCGCACTTGTGTTAGTGTTGAAAAACCACTTTTCGCACTTGTGTTGGTGGAGGAAACCACTTTTGCATTTGTATTAGTGTGGAAAAAACACTTTTCGCACTTGTGTTAGTGTTGAAAAACCACTTTTCGCACTTGTGTTAGTGTTGAAAAACCACTTTTCGCACTTGTGTTGGTGCAGGAAACCACTTTTGCACTTGTATTAGTGTGGAAAAAACACTTTTCGCACCTGTGTTAGTGTTTAAAAACCACTTTTCGCACTTGTGTTAGTGTTGAAAAACCACTTTTCTCACTTGTGTTGGTGCAGGAAACCACTTTTGCACTTGTATTAGTGTGGAAAAACCACTTTTCGCACTTGTGTTGGTGCAGGAAACCACTTTTGCACTTGTATTAGTGTGGAAAAACCACTTTTCGCACTTGTGTTAGTGTTGAAAAACCACTTTTTGCACTTGTGTTAGTGTTGAAAAACCACTTTTCGCACTTGTGTTGGTGCAGGAAACCACTTTTGCACTTGTATTAGTGTTGAAAAACCACTTTTCGCACTTGTGTTAGTGTTGAAAAACCACTTTTCGCACTTGTGTTGGTGCAGGAAACCACTTTTGCACTTGTATTAGTGTCGAAAAAACACTTTTTGCACTTGTGATAGTGTTGAAAAACCACTTTTTGCACTTGTGTTAGTGTTGAAAAACCACTTTTCGCACTTGTGTTGGTGCAGGAAACCACTTTTGCACTTGTATTAGTGTGGAAAAACCACTTTTCACACTTGTGTTAGTGTTGAAAAACCACTTTTTGCACTTGTGTTAGTGTTGAAAAACTACTTTTCACACTTGTGTTAGTGCAGGAAACCACTTTTGCACTTGTATTTGTGTGGAAAAACCACTTTTCGCACTTGTGTTAGTGTTGAAAAAACACTTTTCGCACTTGTGTTAGTGTTGAAAAACCACTTTTCGCACTTGTGTTAGTGTTGAAAAACCACTTTTCGCACTTGTGTTGGTGGAGGAAACCACTTTTGCACTTGTATTAGTGTGGAAAAAACACTTTTTGCAATTGTGTTAGTGTTGAAAAACCACTTTTTGCACTTGTGTTAGTGTGGAAAAACCACTTTTTGCACTTGTGTTGGTGCAGGAAACCACTTTTGCACTTGTATTAGTGTGGAAAAAACACTTTTCGCACTTGTGTTAGTGTTGAAAAACCACTTTTCGCACTTGTGTTAGTGTTGAAAAACCACTTTTCACACTTGTGTTGGTGCAGGAAACCACTTTTGCACTTGTATTAGTGTGGAAAAACCACTTTTCGCACTTGTGTTAGTGTTGAAAAACCACTTTTCGCACTTGTGTTAGTGTTGAAAAACCACTTTTCGCACTTGTGTTAGTGTTGAAAAACCACTTTTCGCACTTGTGTTGGTGGAGGAAACCACTTTTGCACTTGTATTAGTGTGGAAAAAACACTTTTCGCACTTGTGTTAGTGTTGAAAAACCACTTTTTGCACTTGTGTTAGTGTTGAAAAACCACTTTTCGCACTTGTGTGGGTGCAGGAAAACACTTTTGCACTTGTATTAGTGTGGAAAAACCACTTTTCGCACTTGTGTTAGTGTTGAAAAACCACTTTTCGCACTTGTGTTAGTGTTGAAAAACCACTTTTCGCACTTGTGTTAGTGTTGAAAAACCACTTTTCGCACTTGTGTTGGTGCAGGAAACCACTTTTGCACTTGTATTAGTGTGGAAAAAACACTTTTCACACTTGTGTTAGTGTTGAACAACCACTTTTCGCACTTGTGTAAGTGTTGAAAAAACACTTTTCGCACTTGTGTTGGTGCATGAAACCACTTTTGCACTTGTATTAGTGTGGAAAAACCACTTTTCACACTTGTGTTAGTGTTGAAAAACCACTTTTCGCACTTGTGTTAGTGTTGAAAAACCACTTTTCGCACTTGTGTTAGTGTTGAAAAACCACTTTTTGCACTTGTGTTGGTGCAGGAAACCACTTTTCGCACTTGTATTAGTGTGGAAAAACCACTTTTCGCACTTGTGTTAGTGTTGAAAAATCACTTTTCGCACTTGTGTTAGTGTTGAAAAACCACTTTTCGCACTTGTGTTAGTGTTGAAAAACCACTTTTCGCACTTGTGTTGGTGCAGGAAACACACTTTTCGCACTTGTATTAGTGTGGAAACAACACTTTTCGCACTTGTGTTAGTGTTGAAAAACCACTTTTCGCACTTGTGTTGGTGCAGGAAACCACTTTTGCACTTGTATTAGTGTGGAAAAACCACTTTTCGCACTTGTGTTAGTGTTTAAAAACCACTTTTCGCACTTGTGTTAGTGTTGAAAAACCACTTTTCGCACTTGTGTTGGTGCAGGAAACTTGTATTAGTGTGGAAAAAATACTTTTCACACTTGTGTTAGTGTTGAAAAACCACTTTTCGCACTTGTGTAAGTGTTGAAAAAACAATTTTCGCACTTGTGTTGGTGCAGGAAACCACTTTTGGACTTGTATTAGTGTGGAAAAAACACTTTTTGCACTTGTGATAGTGTTGAAAAACCACTTTTCGCACTTGTGTTAGTGTTGAAAAACAACTTTTCGCACTTGTGTTTGGTGCAGAAAACCACTTTTGCACTTGCATTAGTGTGGAAAAACCACTTTTCGCACTTGTGTTAGTGTTGAAAAACCACTTTTCGCACTTGTGTTGGTGCAGGAAACCACTTTTGCAATTGTATTAGTGTGGAAAAAACACTTTTTGCACTTGGAATAGTGTTGAAAAACCACTTTTCGCACTTGTGTTAGTGTGGAAAAAACACTTTTCGCACTTTTGTTGGTGCAGGAAACCACTTTTGCACTTGTATTAGTGTGGAAAACCACTTTTCGCACTTGTGTTAATGTTGAAAAACCACTTTTCGCACTTGTGTTAGTGTTGAAAAAACACTTTTCGCACTTGTGTTAGTGTGGAAAAACCACTTTTCGTAATTGTGTTAGTGTTGAAAAACCATTTTCGCACTTGTATTGGTGCAGGAAACCACTTTTGCACTTGTATTAGTGTGGAAAAACCACTTTTTGCACTTGTGTTAGTGTTGAAAAACCACTTTTTGCACTTGTGTTAGTGTTGAAAAACCACTTTTCGCACTTGTGTTGGTGCAGGAAACCACTTTTGCACTTGTATTAGTGTTGAAAAACCACTTTTCGCACTTGTGTTAGTGTTGAAAAACCACTTTTCGCACTTGTGTTGGTGCAGGAAACCACTTTTGCACTTGTATTAGTGTCGAAAAAACACTTTTTGCACTTGTGTTGGTGCAGGAAACCACTTTTGCACTTGTATTAGTGTCGAAAAAACACTTTTCGCACTTGTGTTGGTGCATGAAACCACTTTTGCACTTGTATTAGTGTGGAAAAACCACTTTTCACACTTGTGTTAGTGTTGAAAAACCACTTTTTGCACTTGTGTTAGTGTTGAAAAACTACTTTTCACACTTGTGTTAGTGCAGGAAACCACTTTTGCACTTGTATTTGTGTGGAAAAACCACTTTTCGCACTTGTGTTAGTGTTGAAAAACCACTTTTCGCACTTGTGTTAGTGTTGAAAAACCACTTTTCGCACTTGTGTTGGTGCAGGAAACCACTTTTGCACTTGTATTAGTGTCGAAAAAACACTTTTTGCACTTGTATTAGTGTTGAAAAACCACTTTTCGCACTTCTGTTAGTGTTGAAAAACCACTTTTCGCACTTGTGTTGGTGCAGGAAACCACTTTTGCACTTGTATTAGTGTCGAAAAAACACTTTTTGCACTTGTGATAGTGTTGAAAAACCACTTTTTGCACTTGTGTTAGTGTTGAAAAACCACTTTTCGCACTTGTGTTGGTGCATGAAACCACTTTTGCACTTGTATTAGTGTGGAAAAACCACTTTTCACACTTGTGTTAGTGTTGAAAAACCACTTTTTGCACTTGTGTTAGTGTTGAAAAACTACTTTTCACACTTGTGTTAGTGCAGGAAACCACTTTTGCACTTGTATTTGTGTGGAAAAACCACTTTTCGCACTTGTGTTAGTGTTGAAAAACCACTTTTCGCACTTGTGTTAGTGTTGAAAAACCACTTTTCGCACTTGTGTTAGTGTTGAAAAACCACTTTTCGCACTTGTGTTGGTGGAGGAAACCACTTTTGCACTTGTATTAGTGTGGAAAAAACACTTTTCGCAATTGTGTTAGTGTTGAAAAACCACTTTTTGCACTTGTGTTAGTGTGGAAAAACCACTTTTTGCACTTGTGTTGGTGCATGAAACCACTTTTGCACTTGTATTAGTGTGGAAAAAACACTTTTCGCACTTGTGTTAGTGTTGAAAAACCACTTTTCGCACTTGTGTTAGTGTTGAAAAACCACTTTTCACACTTGTGTTGGTGCAGGAAACCACTTTTGCACTTGTATTAGTGTGGAAAAACCACTTTTCGCACTTGTGTTAGTGTTGAAAAACCACTTTTCGCACTTGTGTTAGTGTTGAAAAACCACTTTTCGCACTTGTGTTAGTGTTGAAAAACCACTTTTCGCACTTGTGTTGGTGAGGAAACCACTTTTGCATTTGTATTAGTGTGGAAAAAACACTTTTCGCACTTGTGTTAGTGTTGAAAAACCACTTTTCGCACTTGTGTTAGTGTTGAAAAACCACTTTTCGCACTTGTGTTGGTGCAGGAAACCACTTTTGCACTTGTATTAGTGTGGAAAAAACACTTTTCGCACCTGTGTTAGTGTTTAAAAACCACTTTTCGCACTTGTGTTAGTGTTGAAAAACCACTTTTCTCACTTGTGTTGGTGCAGGAAACCACTTTTGCACTTGTATTAGTGTGGAAAAACCACTTTTCGCACTTGTGTTGGTGCAGGAAACCACTTTTGCACTTGTATTAGTGTGGAAAAACCACTTTTCGCACTTGTGTTAGTGTTGAAAAACCACTTTTTGCACTTGTGTTAGTGTTGAAAAACCACTTTTCGCACTTGTGTTGGTGCAGGAAACCACTTTTGCACTTGTATTAGTGTTGAAAAACCACTTTTCGCACTTGTGTTAGTGTTGAAAGACCACTTTTCGCACTTGTGTTGGTGCAGGAAACCACTTTTGCACTTGTATTAGTGTCGAAAAAACACTTTTTGCACTTGTGATAGTGTTGAAAAACCACTTTTTGCACTTGTGTTAGTGTTGAAAAACCACTTTTCGCACTTGTGTTGGTGCAGGAAACCACTTTTGCACTTGTATTAGTGTGGAAAAACCACTTTTCACACTTGTGTTAGTGTTGAAAAACCACTTTTTGCACTTGTGTTAGTGTTGAAAAACTACTTTTCACACTTGTGTTAGTGCAGGAAACCACTTTTGCACTTGTATTTGTGTGGAAAAACCACTTTTCGCACTTGTGTTAGTGTTGAAAAACCACTTTTCGCACTTGTGTTAGTGTTGAAAAACCACTTTTCGCACTTGTGTTAGTGTTGAAAAACCACTTTTCGCACTTGTGTTGGTGGAGGAAACCACTTTTGCACTTGTATTAGTGTGGAAAAAACACTTTTCGCAATTGTGTTAGTGTTGAAAAACCACTTTTTGCACTTGTGTTAGTGTGGAAAAACCACTTTTTGCACTTGTGTTGGTGCAGGAAACCACTTTTGCACTTGTATTAGTGTGGAAAAAACACTTTTCGCACTTGTGTTAGTGTTGAAAAACCACTTTTCGCACTTGTGTTAGTGTTGAAAAACCACTTTTCACACTTGTGTTGGTGCAGGAAACCACTTTTGCACTTGTATTAGTGTGGAAAAACCACTTTTCGCACTTGTGTTAGTGTTGAAAAACCACTTTTCGCACTTGTGTTAGTGTTGAAAAACCACTTTTCGCACTTGTGTTAGTGTTGAAAAACCACTTTTCGCACTTGTGTTGGTGGAGGAAACCACTTTTGCACTTGTATTAGTGTGGAAAAAACACTTTTCGCACTTGTGTTAGTGTTGAAAAACCACTTTTTGCACTTGTGTTAGTGTTGAAAAACCACTTTTCGCACTTGTGTGGGTGCAGGAAAACACTTTTGCACTTGTATTAGTGTGGAAAAAACACTTTTCACACTTGTGTTAGTGTTGAACAACCACTTTTCGCACTTGTGTAAGTGTTGAAAAAACACTTTTCGCACTTGTGTTGGTGCATGAAACCACTTTTGCACTTGTATTAGTGTGGAAAAACCACTTTTCACACTTGTGTTAGTGTTGAAAAACCACTTTTCGCACTTGTGTTAGTGTTGAAAAACCACTTTTCGCACTTGTGTTAGTGTTGAAAAACCACTTTTTGCACTTGTGTTGGTGCAGGAAACCACTTTTGCACTTGTATTAGTGTGGAAAAACCACTTTTCGCACTTGTGTTAGTGTTGAAAAATCACTTTTCGCACTTGTGTTAGTGTTGAAAAACCACTTTTCGCACTTGTGTTAGTGTTGAAAAACCACTTTTCGCACTTGTGTTGGTGCAGGAAACCACTTTTGCACTTGTATTAGTGTGGAAACAACACTTTTCGCACTTGTGTTAGTGTTGAAAAACCACTTTTCGCACTTGTGTTAGTTTTGAAAAACCACTTTTCGCACTTGTGTTGGTGCAGGAAACCACTTTTGCACTTGTATTAGTGTGGAAAAACCACTTTTCGCACTTGTGTTAGTGTTTAAAAACCACTTTTCGCACTTGTGTTGGTGCAGGAAACCACTTTTGCACTTGTATTAGTGTGGAAAAAATACTTTTCACACTTGTGTTAGTGTTGAAAAACCACTTTTCGCACTTGTGTAAGTGTTGAAAAAACACTTTTCGCACTTGTGTTGGTGCAGGAAACCACTTTTGGACTTGTATTAGTGTGGAAAAAACACTTTTTGCACTTGTGATAGTGTTGAAAAACCACTTTTCGCACTTGTGTTAGTGTTGAAAAACAACTTTTCGCACTTGTGTTTGGTGCAGAAAACCACTTTTGCACTTGCATTAGTGTGGAAAAACCACTTTTCGCACTTGTGTTAGTGTTGAAAAACCACTTTTCGCACTTGTGTTGGTGCAGGAAACCACTTTTGCAATTGTATTAGTGTGGAAAAAACACTTTTTGCACTTGGAATAGTGTTGAAAAACCACTTTTCGCACTTGTGTTAGTGTTGAAAAACCACTTTTCGCACTTTTGTTGGTGCAGGAAACCACTTTTGCACTTGTATTAGTGTGGAAAACCACTTTTCGCACTTGTGTTAATGTTGAAAAACCACTTTTCGCACTTGTGTTAGTGTTGAAAAAACACTTTTCGCACTTGTGTTGGTGCAGGAAACCACTTTTGCACTTGTATTACTGTGGAAAAAACACTTTTTGCACTTGTGGTAGTGTTAAAAAACCACTTTTTGTACTTGTGGTAGTGTTGAAAAACCACTTTTCGCACTTTTGTTGGTGCAGAAAACCACTTTTGCACTTGTATTAGTGTGGAAAAACCACTTTTCGCACTTGTGTTAGTGTTGAAAAACCACTTTTCGCACTTGTGTTGGTGCAGGAAACCACTTTTGCACTTTTATTAGTGTTGAAAAAACACTTTTCGCACTTGTGTTGGTGCAGGCAACCACTTTTGCACTTGTATTAGTGTGGAAAAAACACTTTTCGCACTTGTGTTAGTGTTGAAAAACCACTTTTCGCACTTGTGTTGGTGCAGGAAACCACTTTTGCACTTGTGATATTGTAGAAAAACCACTTTTCACACTTGTGTTAGTGTGGAAAACCACTTTTCACACTTGTGTTAGTGCAGGAAACCACTTTTGCACTTGTATTAGTGTGGAAAAACCACTTTTCGTAATTGTGTTAGTGTTGAAAAACCATTTTCGCACTTGTGTTGGTGCAGGAAACCACTTTTGCACTTGTATTAGTGTGGAAAAAACACTTTTTGCACTTGTGTTAGTGTTGAAAAACCACTTTTTGCACTTGTGTTAGTGTTGAAAAACCACTTTTCGCACTTGTGTTGGTGCAGGAAACCACTTTTGCACTTGTATTAGTGTTGAAAAACCACTTTTCGCACTTGTGTTAGTGTTGAAAAACCACTTTTCGCACTTGTGTTGGTGCAGGAAACCACTTTTGCACTTGTATTAGTGTCGAAAAAACACTTTTTGCACTTGTGATAGTGTTGAAAAACCACTTTTTGCACTTGTGTTAGTGTTGAAAAACCACTTTTCGCACTTGTGTTGGTGCATGAAACCACTTTTGCACTTGTATTAGTGTGGAAAAACCACTTTTCACACTTGTGTTAGTGTTGAAAAACCACTTTTTGCACTTGTGTTAGTGTTGAAAAACTACTTTTCACACTTGTGTTAGTGCAGGAAACCACTTTTGCACTTGTATTTGTGTGGAAAAACCACTTTTCGCACTTGTGTTAGTGTTGAAAAACCACTTTTCGCACTTGTGTTAGTGTTGAAAAACCACTTTTCGCACTTGTGTTAGTGTTGAAAAACCACTTTTCGCACTTGTGTTGGGGGAGGAAACCACTTTTGCACTTGTATTAGTGTGGAAAAAACACTTTTCGCAATTGTGTTAGTGTTGAAAAACCACTTTTTGCACTTGTGTTAGTGTGGAAAAACCACTTTTTGCACTTGTGTTGGTGCAGGAAACCACTTTTGCACTTGTATTAGTGTGGAAAAAACACTTTTCGCACTTGTGTTAGTGTTGAAAAACCACTTTTCGCACTTGTGTTAGTGTTGAAAAACCACTTTTCACACTTGTGTTGGTGCAGGAAACCACTTTTGCACTTGTATTAGTGTGGAAAAACCACTTTTCGCACTTGTGTTAGTGTTGAAAAACCACTTTTCGCACTTGTGTTAGTGTTGAAAAACCACTTTTCGCACTTGTGTTAGTGTTGAAAAACCACTTATCGCACTTGTGTTGGTGGAGGAAACCACTTTTGCACTTGTATTAGTGTGGAAAAAACACTTTTCGCACTTGTGTTAGTGTTGAAAAACCACTTTTTGCACTTGTGTTAGTGTTGAAAAACCACTTTTCGCACTTGTGTGGGTGCAGGAAAACACTTTTGCACTTGTATTAGTGTGGAAAAACCACTTTTCGCACTTGTGTTAGTGTTGAAAAACCACTTTTCGCACTTGTGTTAGTGTTGAAAAACCACTTTTCGCACTTGTGTTAGTGTTGAAAAACCACTTTTCGCACTTGTGTTGGTGCAGGAAACCACTTTTGCACTTGTATTAGTGTGGAAAAAACACTTTTCACACTTGTGTTAGTGTTGAACAACCACTTTTCGCACTTGTGTAAGTGTTGAAAAAACACTTTTCGCACTTGTGTTGGTGCATGAAACCACTTTTGCACTTGTATTAGTGTGGAAAAACCACTTTTCACACTTGTGTTAGTGTTGAAAAACCACTTTTCGCACTTGTGTTAGTGTTGAAAAACCACTTTTCGCACTTGTGTTAGTGTTGAAAAACCACTTTTTGCACTTGTGTTGGTGCAGGAAACCACTTTTGCACTTGTATTAGTGTGGAAAAACCACTTTTCGCACTTGTGTTAGTGTTGAAAAATCACTTTTCGCACTTGTGTTAGTGTTGAAAAACCACTTTTCGCACTTGTGTTAGTGTTGAAAAACCACTTTTCGCACTTGTGTTGGTGCAGGAAACCACTTTTGCACTTGTATTAGTGTGGAAACAACACTTTTCGCACTTGTGTTAGTGTTGAAAAACCACTTTTCGCACTTGTGTTAGTTTTGAAAAACCACTTTTCGCACTTGTGTTGGTGCAGGAAACCACTTTTGCACTTGTATTAGTGTGGAAAAACCACTTTTCGCACTTGTGTTAGTGTTTAAAAACCACTTTTCGCACTTGTTTTAGTGTTGAAAAACCACTTTTCGCACTTGTGTTGGTGCAGGAAACCACTTTTGCACTTGCATTAGTGTGGAAAAAATACTTTTCACACTTGTGTTAGTGTTGAAAAACCACTTTTCGCACTTGTGTAAGTGTTGAAAAAACACTTTTCGCACTTGTGTTGGTGCAGGAAACCACTTTTGGACTTGTATTAGTGTGGAAAAAACACTTTTTGCACTTGTGATAGTGTTGAAAAACCACTTTTCGCACTTGTGTTAGTGTTGAAAAACAACTTTTCGCACTTGTGTTTGGTGCAGAAAACCATTTTTGCACTTGCATTAGTGTGGAAAAACCACTTTTCGCACTTGTGTTAGTGTTGAAAAACCACTTTTCGCACTTGTGTTGGTGCAGGAAACCACTTTTGCAATTGTATTAGTGTGGAAAAAACACTTTTTGCACTTGTGATAGTGTTGAAAAACCACTTTTCGCACTTGTGTTAGTGTTGAAAAACCACTTTTCGCACTTTTGTTGGTGCAGGAAACCACTTTTGCACTTGTATTAGTGTGGAAAACCACTTTTCGCACTTGTGTTAATGTTGAAAAACCACTTTTCGCACTTGTGTTAGTGTTGAAAAAACACTTTTCGCACTTGTGTTGGTGCAGGAAACCACTTTTGCACTTGTATTACTGTGGAAAAAACACTTTTTGCACTTGTGGTAGTGTTGAAAAACCACTTTTTGTACTTGTGATAGTGTTGAAAAACCACTTTTCGCACTTTTGTTGGTGCAGAAAACCACTTTTGCACTTGTATTAGTGTGGAAAAACCACTTTTCGCACTTGTGTTAGTGTTGAAAAACCACTTTTCGCACTTGTGTTAGTGTTGAAAAACCACTTTTCGCACTTGTGTTAGTGTTGGAAAACCACTTTTCGCACTTGTGTTGGTGCAGGAAACCACTTTTGCACTTTTATTAGTGTTGAAAAAACACTTTTCGCACTTGTGTTGGTGCAGGCAACCACTTTTGCACTTGTATTAGTGTGGAACAAACACTTTTCGCACTTGTGTTAGTGTTGAAAAACCACTTTTCGCAATTGTGTTAGTGTTGAAAAACCACTTTTCGCACTTGTTTTGGTGCAGGAAACCACTTTTGCCTTGTGATATTGTAGAAAAACCACTTTTCACACTTGTGTTAGTGTTGAAAACCACTTTTCACACTTGTGTTAGTGCAGGAAACCACTTTTGCACTTGTATTAGTGTGGAAAAACCACTTTTCGTAATTGTGTTAGTGTTGAAAAACCATTTTCGCACTTGTGTTGGTGCAGGAAACCACTTTTGCACTTGTATTAGTGTGGAAAAAACACTTTTTGCACTTGTGATAGTGTTGAAAAACCACTTTTCGCACTTGTGTTAGTGTTGAAAAACCACTTTTCGCACTTGTGTTGGTGCAGGAAACCACTTTTGCACTTGTATTAGTGTGGAAAAACCACTTTTCACACTTTTGTTAGTGTTGATAAACCACTTTTCGCCCTTGTGTTAGTGTTGAAAAACCACTTTTCGCACTTGTGTTAGTGTTGAAAAACCACTTTTCGCACTTGTGTTGGTGCAGGAAACCACTTTTGCACTTGTATTAGTGTGGAATAAACACTTTTCGCACTTGTGTTAGTGTTGAAAAACCACTTTTCGCACTTGTGTTAGTGTTGAAAAACCACTTTTCGCACTTGTGTTGGTGCAGGAAACCACTTTTGCATTTGTATTAGTGTGGAAAAAACACTTTTCGCACTTGTGTTGGTGTTGAAAAACCACTTTTCGCACTTGTGTTGGTGCAGGAAACCACTTTTGCACTTGTATTAGTGTGGAAAAACCACTTTTCGCACTTGTGTTAGTGTTGAGAAACCACTTTTCGCACTTGTGTTAGTGTTGAAAAACCACTTTTCGCACTTGTGTTAGTGTTGAAAAACCACTTTTCGCACTTGTGTTGGTGCAGGAAACCACTTTTGCACTTGTATTAGTGTGGAAAAAACACTTTTCACACTTGTGTTAGTGTTGAAAAAACACTTTTCGCACTTGTGTAAGTGTTGAAAAAACACTTTTCGCACTTGTGTTGGTGCATGAAACCACTTTTGCACTTGTATTAGTGTGGAAAAACCACTTTTCACACTTGTGTTAGTGTTGAAAAACCACTTTTCGCACTTGTGTTAGTGTTGAAAAACCACTTTTCGCACTTGTGTTAGTGTTGAAAAACCACTTTTTGCACTTGTGTTGGTGCAGGAAACCACTTTTGCACTTGTATTAGTGTGGAAAAACCACTTTTCGCACTTGTGTTAGTGTTAAAAAAACCACTTTTCGCACTTGTGTTAGTGTTGAAAAACCACTTTTCGCACTTGTGTTAGTGTTGAAAAACCACTTTTCGCACTTGTGTTGGTGCAGGAAACCACTTTTGCACTTGTATTATTGTGGAAACAACACTTTTCGCACTTGTGTTAGTGTTGAAAAACCACTTTTCGCACTTGTGTTTGTTTTGAAAAACCACTTTTCGCACTTGTGTTGGTGCAGGAAACCACTTTTGCACTTGTATTAGTGTGGAAAAACCACTTTTCGCACTTGTGTTAGTGTTAAAAAACCACTTTTCGCACTTGTGTTAGTGTTGAAAAACCACTTTTCGCACTTGTGTTAGTGTTGAAAAACCACTTTTCGCACTTGTGTTGGTGCAGGAAACCACTTTTGCACTTGTATTAGTGTGGAAAAAATACTTTTCACACTTGTGTTAGTGTTGAAAAACCACTTTTCGCACTTGTATTAGTGTGGAAAAAACACTTTTCGCAATTGTGTTAGTGTTGAAAAACCACTTTTTGCACTTGTGTTAGTGTGGAAAAACCACTTTTTGCACTTGTGTTGGTGCAGGAAACCACTTTTGCACTTGTATTAGTGTGGAAAAAACACTTTTCGCACTTGTGTTAGTGTTGAAAAACCACTTTTCGCACTTGTGTTAGTGTTGAAAAACCACTTTTCACACTTGTGTTGGTGCAGGAAACCACTTTTGCACTTGTATTAGTGTGGAAAAACCACTTTTCGCACTTGTGTTAGTGTTGAAAAACCACTTTTCGCACTTGTGTTAGTGTTGAAAAACCACTTTTCGCACTTGTGTTAGTGTTGAAAAACCACTTTTCGCACTTGTGTTGGTGGAGGAAACCACTTTTGCACTTGTATTAGTGTGGAAAAAACACTTTTCGCACTTGTGTTAGTGTTGAAAAACCACTTTTTGCACTTGTGTTAGTGTTGAAAAACCACTTTTCGCACTTGTGTGGGTGCAGGAAAACACTTTTGCACTTGTATTAGTGTGGAAAAACCACTTTTCGCACTTGTGTTAGTGTTGAAAAACCACTTTTCGCACTTGTGTTAGTGTTGAAAAACCACTTTTCGCACTTGTGTTAGTGTTGAAAAACCACTTTTCGCACTTGTGTTGGTGCAGGAAACCACTTTTGCACTTGTATTAGTGTGGAAAAAACACTTTTCACACTTGTGTTAGTGTTGAACAACCACTTTTCGCACTTGTGTAAGTGTTGAAAAAACACTTTTCGCACTTGTGTTGGTGCATGAAACCACTTTTGCACTTGTATTAGTGTGGAAACAACACTTTTCGCACTTGTGTTAGTGTTGAAAAACCACTTTTCGCACTTGTGTTAGTTTTGAAAAACCACTTTTCGCACTTGTGTTGGTGCAGGAAACCACTTTTGCACTTGTATTAGTGTGGAAAAACCACTTTTCGCACTTGTGTTAGAGTTTAAAAACCACTTTTCGCACTTGTGTTAGTGTTGAAAAACCACTTTTCGCACTTGTGTTGGTGCAGGAAACCACTTTTGCACTTGTATTAGTGTGGAAAAAACACTTTTCGCACTTGTGTTAGTGTTGAAAAACCACTTTTCGCACTTGTGTTAGTGTTGAAAAACCACTTTTCACACTTGTGTTGGTGCAGGAAACCACTTTTGCACTTGTATTAGTGTGGAAAAACCACTTTTCGCACTTGTGTTAGTGTTGAAAAACCACTTTTCGCACTTGTGTTAGTGTTGAAAAACCACTTTTCGCACTTGTGTTAGTGTTGAAAAACCACTTTTCGCACTTGTGTTGGTGGAGGAAACCACTTTTGCACTTGTATTAGTGTGGAAAAAACACTTTTCGCACTTGTGTTAGTGTTGAAAAACCACTTTTTGCACTTGTGTTAGTGTTGAAAAACCACTTTTCGCACTTGTGTGGGTGCAGGAAAACACTTTTGCACTTGTATTAGTGTGGAAAAACCACTTTTCGCACTTGTGTTAGTGTTGAAAAACCACTTTTCGCACTTGTGTTAGTGTTGAAAAACCACTTTTCGCACTTGTGTTAGTGTTGAAAAACCACTTTTCGCACTTGTGTGGGTGCAGGAAAACACTTTTGCACTTGTATTAGTGTGGAAAAAACACTTTTCGCAATTGTGTTAGTGTTGAAAAACCACTTTTTGCACTTGTGTTAGTGTGGAAAAACCACTTTTTGCACTTGTGTTGGTGCAGGAAACCACTTTTGCACTTGTATTAGTGTGGAAAAAACACTTTTCACACTTGTGTTAGTGTTGAAAAACCACTTTTCGCACTTGTGTTAGTGTTGAAAAACCACTTTTCACACTTGTGTTGGTGCAGGAAACCACTTTTGCACTTGTATTAGTGTGGAAAAACCACTTTTCGCACTTGTGTTAGTGTTGAAAAACCACTTTTCGCACTTGTGTTAGTGTTGAAAAACCACTTTTCGCACTTGTGTTAGTGTTGAAAAACCACTTTTCGCACTTGTGTTGGTGGAGGAAACCACTTTTGCACTTGTATTAGTGTGGAAAAAACACTTTTCGCACTTGTGTTAGTGTTGAAAAACCACTTTTTGCACTTGTGTTAGTGTTGAAAAACCACTTTTCGCACTTGTGTGGGTGCAGGAAAACACTTTTGCACTTGTATTAGTGTGGAAAAACCACTTTTCGCACTTGTGTTAGTGTTGAAAAACCACTTTTCGCACTTGTGTTAGTGTTGAAAAACCACTTTTCGCACTTGTGTTAGTGTTGAAAAACCACTTTTCGCACTTGTGTTGGTGCAGGAAACCACTTTTGCACTTGTATTAGTGTGGAAAAAACACTTTTCACACTTGTGTTAGTGTTGAACAACCACTTTTCGCACTTGTGTAAGTGTTGAAAAAACACTTTTCGCACTTGTGTTGGTGCATGAAACCACTTTTGCACTTGTATTAGTGTGGAAAAACCACTTTTCACACTTGTGTTAGTGTTGAAAAACCACTTTTCGCACTTGTGTTAGTGTTGAAAAACCACTTTTCGCACTTGTGTTAGTGTTGAAAAACCACTTTTTGCACTTGTGTTGGTGCAGGAAACCACTTTTGCACTTGTATTAGTGTGGAAAAACCACTTTTCGCACTTGTGTTAGTGTTGAAAAATCACTTTTCGCACTTGTGTTAGTGTTGAAAAACCACTTTTCGCACTTGTGTTAGTGTTGAAAAACCACTTTTCGCACTTGTGTTGGTGCAGGAAACCACTTTTGCACTTGTATTAGTGTGGAAACAACACTTTTCGCACTTGTGTTAGTGTTGAAAAACCACTTTTCGCACTTGTGTTAGTTTTGAAAAACCACTTTTCGCACTTGTGTTGGTGCAGGAAACCACTTTTGCACTTGTATTAGTGTGGAAAAACCACTTTTCGCACTTGTGTTAGTGTTTAAAAACCACTTTTCGCACTTGTGTTAGTGTTGAAAAACCACTTTTCGCACTTGTGTTGGTGCAGGAAACCACTTTTGCACTTGTATTAGTGTGGAAAAAATACTTTTCACACTTGTGTTAGTGTTGAAAAACCACTTTTCGCACTTGTGTAAGTGTTGAAAAAACACTTTTCGCACTTGTGTTGGTGCAGGAAACCACTTTTGGACTTGTATTAGTGTGGAAAAAACACTTTTTGCACTTGTGATAGTGTTGAAAAACCACTTTTCGCACTTGTGTTAGTGTTGAAAAACAACTTTTCGCACTTGTGTTTGGTGCAGAAAACCATTTTTGCACTTGCATTAGTGTGGAAAAACCACTTTTCGCACTTGTGTTAGTGTTGAAAAACCACTTTTCGCACTTGTGTTGGTGCAGGAAACCACTTTTGCAATTGTATTAGTGTGGAAAAAACACTTTTTGCACTTGTGATAGTGTTGAAAAACCACTTTTCGCACTTGTGTTAGTGTTGAAAAACCACTTTTCGCACTTTTGTTGGTGCAGGAAACCACTTTTGCACTTGTATTAGTGTGGAAAACCACTTTTCGCACTTGTGTTAATGTTGAAAAACCACTTTTCGCACTTGTGTTAGTGTTGAAAAAACACTTTTCGCACTTGTGTTGGTGCAGGAAACCACTTTTGCACTTGTATTACTGTGGAAAAAACACTTTTTGCACTTGTGGTAGTGTTGAAAAACCACTTTTTGTACTTGTGATAGTGTTGAAAAACCACTTTTCGCACTTTTGTTGGTGCAGAAAACCACTTTTGCACTTGTATTAGTGTGGAAAAACCACTTTTCGCACTTGTGTTAGTGTTGAAAAACCACTTTTCGCACTTGTGTTAGTGTTGAAAAACCACTTTTCGCACTTGTGTTAGTGTTGAAAAACCACTTTTCGCACTTGTGTTGGTGCAGGAAACCACTTTTGCACTTTTATTAGTGTTGAAAAAACACTTTTTGCACTTGTGTTGGTGCAGGCAACCACTTTTGCACTTGTATTAGTGTGGAACAAACACTTTTCGCACTTGTGTTAGTGTTGAAAAACCACTTTTCGCAATTGTGTTAGTGTTGAAAAACCACTTTTCGCACTTGTTTTGGTGCAGGAAACCACTTTTGCACTTGTGATATTGTAGAAAAACCACTTTTCACACTTGTGTTAGTGTTGAAAACCACTTTTCACACTTGTGTTAGTGCAGGAAACCACTTTTGCACTTGTATTAGTGTGGAAAAACCACTTTTCGTAATTGTGTTAGTGTTGAAAAACCATTTTCGCACTTGTGTTGGTGCAGGAAACCACTTTTGCACTTGTATTAGTGTGGAAAAAACACTTTTTGCACTTGTGATAGTGTTGAAAAACCACTTTTCGCACTTGTGTTGGTGCAGGAAACCACTTTTGCACTTGTATTAGTGTGGAAAAACCACTTTTCACACTTTTGTTAGTGTTGATAAACCACTTTTCGCCCTTGTGTTAGTGTTGAAAAACCACTTTTCGCACTTGTGTTAGTGTTGAAAAACCACTTTTCGCACTTGTGTTGGTGCAGGAAACCACTTTTGCACTTGTATTAGTGTGGAATAAACACTTTTCGCACTTGTGTTAGTGTTGAAAAACCACTTTTCGCACTTGTGTTAGTGTTGAAAAACCACTTTTCGCACTTGTGTTGGTGCAGGAAACCACTTTTGCATTTGTATTAGTGTGGAAAAAACACTTTTCGCACTTGTGTTGGTGTTGAAAAACCACTTTTCGCACTTGTGTTGGTGCAGGAAACCACTTTTGCACTTGTATTAGTGTGGAAAAACCACTTTTCGCACTTGTGTTAGTGTTGAAAAACCACTTTTCGCACTTGTGTTAGTGTTGAAAAACCACTTTTCGCACTTGTGTTAGTGTTGAAAAACCACTTTTCGCACTTGTGTTGGTGCAGGAAACCACTTTTGCACTTGTATTAGTGTGGAAAAAACACTTTTCACACTTGTGTTAGTGTTGAAAAAACACTTTTCGCACTTGTGTAAGTGTTGAAAAAACACTTTTCGCACTTGTGTTGGTGCATGAAACCACTTTTGCACTTGTATTAGTGTGGAAAAACCACTTTTCACACTTGTGTTAGTGTTGAAAAACCACTTTTCGCACTTGTGTTAGTGTTGAAAAACCACTTTTCGCACTTGTGTTAGTGTTGAAAAACCACTTTTTGCACTTGTGTTGGTGCAGGAAACCACTTTTGCACTTGTATTAGTGTGGAAAAACCACTTTTCGCACTTGTGTTAGTGTTAAAAAACCACTTTTCGCACTTGTGTTAGTGTTGAAAAACCACTTTTCGCACTTGTGTTAGTGTTGAAAAACCACTTTTCGCACTTGTGTTGGTGCAGGAAACCACTTTTGCACTTGTATTAGTGTGGAAAAACCACTTTTCGCACTTGTGTTAGTGTTAAAAAACCACTTTTCGCACTTGTGTTAGTGTTGAAAAACCACTTTTCGCACTTGTGTTTGTTTTGAAAAACCACTTTTCGCACTTGTGTTGGTGCAGGAAACCACTTTTGCACTTGTATTAGTGTGGAAAAACCACTTTTCGCACTTGTGTTAGTGTTTAAAAACCACTTTTCGCACTTGTGTTAGTGTTGAAAAACCACTTTTCGCACTTGTGTTGGTGCAGGAAACCACTTTTGCACTTGTATTAGTGTGGAAAAAATACTTTTCACACTTGTGTTAGTGTTGAAAAACCACTTTTCGCACTTGTGTAAGTGTTGAAAAAACACTTTTCGCACTTGTGTTTTTTTTTTTTTTTTTTTTTTTTTTTTTTGTATACAAGATCGAGGCTCGTGAAAGAGCGAACATTAATCACACAGAAAGACAAACCGACACATAAAACATATAACATCGGGAGCGGTAGACAAGATGGGGAGAGAGGGGGAAGGACACAAACACAACATTTGAGAGCAGGGACCGAGAGACATGGAGACATCGAGAGATCTGAGAGAGGGCGAGGGCTTTGGGGGGGGGGGCATGGGAAGGGGGCGGTGGGAGAGGTATAAAACATATGGACACTGCCAGGACTTCCAGGAAAGAAGTTGGAATTTCAAACAAGGTGGATCTGTGGTGAATTAGCGGGGGTAGAAAAGATCAAGGTTTTGGATGGGGGAAGATAAGAGATGGTGGTGAACAGCTGTTTTAAAGACCTGGAGGGAGGAGTGGGATTGAAGGGAGTGAGGGAGTTTGTTCCAGAGGCGGGAGAAAAGAGGAATGAAAGAGTGAAGGTGAGCAGAGAGCCGAGATTTCGGCAGTTTAACCCTCAGAGGGTTGCTGGCAGATCTTGTGCGACCTGTAGGAATATTTGGGGGACAGAGCACAGAGAGAGCTGGGGGTGCAAGGCCGGAGAGGAGTCGGTAGAAGACAGAAAGACCACCTACCTGCCTGCGGTGAGTGAGTGAAAGGCCCTCAGAGATAGCTTCATCGCGGGAGATTCCAATAATTCTGAAAGCTTTGGTTTCAACAGCATGAAGCCGAGCTAGGTGTGAGGCAGGAGCACCGGCCCATAGGGGAGAACAGTATTCCATTGAGCTGCGGATGAAAGCCTTGTATGTGGTGAGGAGCTCAGGTGTGCCGAGGAAGGACTTCGCACGACGGAGGATGCCCAGTCGGCAACTGGCTTTGGAGGCCAGCTTGGAAATGTGGTTTTCCCAAGAAAGATCATGGCAGATAGTGAGACCCAAAATCTTGAGCGACAGAACTTCTTGGAGAGGATTGTTGAGAAAGTAGATGGGAGGGTTGTCCAGTCGATCTTTTCGGAGAGACATAGTAAGAGTGTGAGATTTGTCAGGATTGAAAGACATGTTCCACTTGTTTGACCAGTCTGTGATTTTGTCCAGGTCTTCAGAGAGTGAGGAGGCAGCAGACTGCCGATCTGAGGGAAGAGGAATGGAGCGGCAGAGAGTGGAGTCATCAGCAAAGAGATAGAGAGGATTTTCGAGAGAGTCAGAGAGATCATTGATGAAGACCAGAAAAAGCACGGGGCCCAGAACACTGCCTTGGGGAACTCCAGCCTGAACAGGAAGAGGAGATGAGAGAAACCCATTCAGGGCCACACGTTGACGACGACTAGAGAGGAAGTCCGCCAGCCATGCGTGGAGATTTCCATGGATACCAAAGGAGGAGAGTTTGGTGAGCAGAGCGGGGTGCCAGACCGTGTCGAAGGCACGTGATATGTCGAGGGAGACAGCTCTAATTTCCTGTTTGGCATTGAGGACCTCCATCCATTGTTGAGACAGCAGAAGCAGCATGTCCAGAGTAGAGTGACCTGGTCTGAAACCAAATTGATGATCAGAGATCAAGCCATTGGAGAAGAGGAAAGATTTCATATCCGAAGCAATGATGGATTCCATGACTTTGCTGATAATTGGGAGAAGGCTGATTGGTCTGTAGTTGCTAGGATCTGTTTTTGCACCTTTTTTGTGCAAAGCGGTGATGTTGGCTGATTTCCAAGCAGATGGCAGTTGACCTTGAGCAAAAGAGAGGGTGAAGAGAACAGAGAGAGGGTGAGATAGAGCAGCAGAGCAGGATTTTAGGACCCGTGGGCTGATGCCGTCGGGTCCAGTTGCAGAATCAGAGTCGAGGGTTGACAGAAACTTTTCCACCTTGTCAGGAGGAAAGGACACGGAGTCCAGGAGCAGCAGGGTACGACTGGGTATGGTGGGTACAGAGAGGGATGGGTTTGGGACACAAGATTTAGAGGCAAACACAGAGTTGAGGCATTCAGCTTTTTCACGTGCGGAGTCAGCTGTGTAGCCGTTTGAGGTAAGGGAGGGGATGGAGGGGGAACAAACACCAGAAACGGATTTGACCAGACGCCACCAGGATTTGGAAGAGGGAGACAGATAAGAGAGTTCGGTCTTGAGAACGGAGAGATATTGTTTCCTGGCTCTCCTGAGGGTGGACACACACTTGTTTCGGGCTTTGTGAAAGGAAATGAGATTTCCTTCCGTTGGATTTGCTTTCCAGGAGACGAAGGCAAGTTGTTTCTGGGCAACAGCCTCACCACAAGATTCCGTGTACCATGGACGGGAGGAAGGGTATGACAACAGAAGACGAGATGGGATAAATCTGTGCATGAGAGAGTGCAATTTACTTTGGAAGAATTCCCAGGATGAGTTGATGTCAGAGGTGGTAGAGATGGGAGACCAGTCCAGATGATTGATGGCTGCTTGAAGACCGTGCCAGTTGGCCTGAGTGAAATGCCAGACTCGTCGACGCTGAGCAGGCTCCCTGAGGATGGTCAGAGAGATGTCCACTTTAACAAGGACATGATCAGATGATCCGATCGGAGCAGAAGAAGAGCAGCAGACATTTTCAGGGAAGTTAGTCATAACCAAGTCCAGAAGAGAAGATGTTCCGTTGACTGAGATCCGGGTCGGGAAATTGACAGATTGTGTCAGTCCCAGTGAGTCGCAGAAGTCCTTTGCTGAAGAGCCATGGCTGGTGAGAGAGGTACCCACACCCAGCCAACTGGCATGGTGACAATTGAAATCACCACATATGAGGAAGAGAGAGTTGGGATGAGTAGATAGAAGTTGGTCCATATCATCAGACAGCGAGTTGTAGATGGAGTCATCACTGTTTGGTGGACGGTACAACACACATATGAACAAGAGGTGGGAGCGAAGGGGAAGCCGTAGCCAGAGGTATTCCTGGGGGTGAGGTGGAGAGAGTGCAGTGCAGGGCGAGTGAGGAAGAGAGTTTTTGATAAAGATAGCAACCCCGCCTCCAGGACGAGGCTCAGGTCTATCATACCGGAGGAGGGAGTAGCCCGGGAGAGATACTATGGAATCAGAGACATCATAAAGGAGGAAAGTTTCTGTTAAGCAGATCACGTCTGGTTTGACAGAAGCAACCTGTATGGAGAGATCAGTTAAGTTTGAACGAAGGCCCCGGATGTTTGAGGTCCATACCGTTAATGAAGAGGAAGGGGGAGCATCAGATACAGAACAGGGGGGAGGAGGGGTAGGGTAAGATGTGGAAGAGGTGGAAGAGATAGGGAGAGCTGTTGAAGGTGTGTCAGAGATTTCAGAATAGCTCGGAGAAAGGGAAGGATGGGGCGGACAAAAGGTTTGATGGTGATTGGGTGAGCCACAATGAGGTGTTATTTGAGGAGGGGGAAAAGCGAGGCAGAAGGTTGGGGGAGATGGAGGTGAGAGTTTGAAGGGGGAAGAAGCGGGGAGGACGCTTTGAGGAGGGGGAGTGAGAGGGGGGAAATTGAGAAGCAATGAGGGTGGGGAGATTTGAAGGGGAGGGGTGAGGGGGGAGTTTGGGAGGGAAGGGACAAGGGGAGGGATTTGAAAGGGATGGGATATGGGGGAGATTTGGAGGGGAGGGGTGAGGCAGGAGTCTAGGAGGGGAGGGGCGAGGGGGCGTCTTGGCGGGGAGGGGTGAGGGGATAGTTTAGGAGGGAGGGGGCAAGGGGGGAGATTTGAAAGGGATGGGTGATGGGGAAGATTTGGAGGGGAGGGGTGATGGGGAAGATTTGGAGGGGAGGGGTTATGGGGAAGATTTGGAGGGGAGGGGTGAGATTGGATTTTTGAAAGTGTACGATTTATGGGAAACGAACATTTATTGCAAAATGAGTTTCTTGTGACCTTCGAGTTAAAAATACGTTTAAGGACGCTGGATGGAGGATGGAGTGCAGGAGAGTTTAGGGAATGTAGAAAAAAGGCACTATAGGAGATGGATATTTTTTTTGGGATGAATTGATTTGGTGAGCAAGTCGAAAGCAGCCTTTTAAAGAAGAAGAAGAAAAAGGTGTTATAAAATATGACGGAATACATAACTTGAGGGGAAAGTGTAAACATTGAAGGTTAATGAGTGAAAACTATCTGGGGAAATGGGGGAGAAACACGTGGTCGAAGAACGAACGAACGAATAAGAATGAATAAACGAATGAGAACAGAGAAGGAAATGTTTTTTTTTTTTTTTTTTTTGAGTTGAGATTTACACAAGGAAGTAGGCTATGGGTGAAAAGCCTGGGAATACAGAGAACGAAAGTTATTGGATCACAAACGACGGACCGCTGAGAGAAAAACAAAGCCTCAAGGTTGTACAGTGCACACTGTACAAGGCCTCAAGACACGACACGGCACACAGACGATCAATTTATGAAAGATAAACACCGAGAAACAACCAAAGTTGCACACAATAACTTCACACACCGAAAGATAAATACAGTTTCGACAAAATACAATTGTGAACAGACTTAACTTCGAAAAACGTGGAGACCGTGTGGAGCTTCGAAAATCCCTCCCACCGTCTCCGAGATCTCACGAGACCTGAGGGGGGAGGGCTGTGGTTTCGCTGGATAGTAGATAGGGACAGTGGGATTCTCGCTCATCCTGTTCATGCGCGTCACTTGTTAGATGACGAAATGAATGAGTTCATTCATTTTCGCTGCATGATTTTTAGGGTGACATAGTCACTTTTTCGGTCTTCGAGGCCGGCCGATAGGCACAGTGTGACCAGAAGGGAAGAGGTTCTCCTGACCGCGTGGCCCTCGACTCGGTGGGGTTTGTCCGCACAACGTGGGCGCATCAGGATGAACTTTAGCCGGGGAGCGTTTGGGCGCGTGGCGCATTTGGGCGCACCGGTCTGATACTGCCGCCCACGCGCAGAATAACTTGTGAGTGCACGTGGGTCCCGGCGGTCCCACTGGCCTAGCGCTACCATGTTTAGACAGCGAACTCCGTCCACGGGCACCACGTCTGACTCTCTTATTCAGTGAGCCATGGCGACGTGGGCACGGTAGGACACCCGCGGAGCCCCGGCGGACCAGGAACACGCGAGCCTACGCGTTAGCGTGCTACGGCGGAATCAACGGCTTCGGCCACGGCCAGGCCGATACTCGGCCCGGTCGCACCGGAAATGAACTGGTTCGACGCCCGCGCTAGAGAGGTCGCGGGCGACTGAGATGTATTAACCAATTGATTAATTAATTTGAGACGTCCGATTTCTAGTGTTTGAAAATTTGGAATAGCTTGACCCTAGCCTTTCCCTTGCGAGGGCAAGGAGGAACTTAACACTTGACACTTTAGCCTAGTTTGAAGCACACCCTGCCAGCGCCCACGGCGGGACGGCAGGGCAACCAGAAGGGACGAGGTTCTCCTGACCACGTGGCCCTCGATCTGGGAAGCGAGAGGCGTTCCATTAGTGGACGCGCCCCTCACGCCCCACTTTTGGGCGGCCCCGGCAGGCCGTTTGTTTTGACGTTCCGTGACAGGCCCCGCACCCCCACCTCCGGGCCGACCGGGCGACCGGAATGAATCCTGGTGTCCCGATCCGAACCTTCAGAGCGGGCCGGCTGGGGAGTGCCAGGCACCCCGTACCTGCACTTTCCGTCCCTGCGGTCCCAAACACCGGAACCACCCGAATGCCACTTTATTCGACAGAATGAGGTGCGGCCTACAGCCTTAGAAAACCAACCATATATAAGTCAATACCTCCAACGACACAGGCGCGCATTCATGCCGCGTGACGTGGTGACGTCATCGCGCTTTCACCTTAAAAGACTTATTTGATATAAGTTAATATCTTGATATAAGCCTTAGAAAACCAACCCTATAGAAGTCAAATGGTCCAATAAAGGGTGATGGGAGGGTGATGGGAGGGTGATGGGAGGGTGATGGCAGGGTGTTGGGAGGGTGATGGCAGGGTGATGGGGGAGGGTGTTGGGGGAGGGTGATGGGGCAGGGTGATGGGGCAGGGTGATGGGGCAGGGTGATGGGAGGGTGATGGGAGGGTGATGGGAGGGTGATGGGGGAGGGTGATGGGAGGGTGATGGGAGGGTGCAATAATCCGGTGCAATAATCGAAAACCGATTCAAAATGGCCCCTCGCTACGATTTTCCACGATCACATTTTATTTTCACCACTTCAAATCGACCGAATTTCACCAAATAAGATACCACACTCGATGCACTGATGTCATCTTTTTGGCAAAAGTGAAAACAGATTTTAATTTGGAAATAAAACGAAAGCGTGCACAATGGAACCATTCGTGCCGCATGCCGCGGTGACGTCATCGCGCTTCCACCTTAAAAGACTTATTTGATATAAGTTAATATTTTGATATAAGCCTTAGAAAACCAACCCTATATAAGTCAATTCCTCCAATGATACAGGTGCGCATTCGTGCCGCGTGACGTGGTGACGTCATCGCGCTTTTACCTGAAAAGATTTATTTGATATAAGTTAATATTTTGAATAACTCGGTCAATACCAGTCCGAATTTCGCCAAATAAAGGTTTCCGTTATGCACAGATACCCCTGTATCCTCCTAGAGGCGAAGTCAGGATGAATTTCGCAAAAAATAAAGTCCTTCGGCGACGAAAATTTAGCATGGGGTTTTCCTATGTAGATTTACCCTGAAGTAATTTTACCGAAAATCCTGGAGATTTCGCGGGGCCAGTTTCTGTCGAGTGTTAAGACGTACTAGCGACTGCGAAATCCGGAATCAGAATTAAAATCCGAGCCTCCGTTAGCTCTAAGGGCCCCCCAAAACAAATCGCATATATTCCTAATGAAAAAACTTCGAAGCTCCTAAATCCCGAATCCCAGACCATCCGATGTCAATCCATATATCCACACCTCGCTACGAACGTTATGCATCTAATGATAAGCAAAAGAACCATCAAAAAATATTTTAAAACCACTTTATTGGACAAAATGAGGTGCGGCCTAGCATCTAGTCGAGACCAAGTCACCCAGGCCGACCACCCATTCCGACCCCAAATTCCTCATCGACGATAACTAAACAATATATTATATGACTCGCACCGTACATACCTCCTTCTAGATCTTGTTCTTGTCTTGATATACTCACTCAGGCCCACCCTTTCACGACTGAGTCCTCTCAGCTCTTCCAAATGGCGTCCGCTCCGCCTCGTGTCCAGTCCAACTCCGAACTCTTCTTCTTCGAAAGACCTTCGACACTCGTGGCGGGGGCGTGATGACGTCACTGCGCTTCAGTCTTAGAAAACTAATTTTTATACAAGTTAATATTTTCAATAACTCCTAGAGGCGAAGTCGGGATGAATTTCGCAATAAAAATAAAGTCCTTCGGCGACGGAAATTTAACACGGTGTTTTCCTCTGTAACTTTACCCTGAGGTAATTTTACCAAAAATCCCCGAAATTTCACGGGTCCAGCCCTATTGAGTGCCTGCGGCCTCTCAAGTCCCTTCACAGAGTCGGGCTAGAGTCAAGCTCAAAAGGGTTTTCTTTCCCCACTGATTCCACCAAGCCCGTTCCCTTGGCTGTGGGTTCGCTGGATAGTAGATAGGGACAGTGGGGATCTCGTTCATCCCTTCATGCGCGTCACTGTTTAGATGACGAAATGAACGAATTTCATTCATTTTCGCTGCATGATTTTTCGGGTGACACCGTCACAATTTCGGTCTTCGAGGCCGGCCGATAGGCAAAGTGTGACCGGAAGGGACGAGGTTCTCCTGACCACGTGGCCCTTGACTTGGTTTGTCCGCACAATGCGGGCGCTTCCAGGATGAACTTTAGCCGGGGAGCGTTTGGGCGCCCCGGTGTGATACTGCCGCCCACGCGCATAACAACTTGTGAGTGCACGTGGGTCCCGGCGGTCCCACTGGCCTAGCGCTACCATGTTTAGACAGCGAACTCCGTCCCCGGGCACCACGTCTGACTCTCTTATTCAGTGAGCCATGGCGACGTGGGCACGGTAGGAAACCCGCGGAGCCCCGGCAGACCAGGGACGCGCGAGCCTACGCGTTAGCGTGCTACGGCGGAATCAACGGCTTCGGCCACGGCCAGGCCGATACTCGGCCCGGTCGCACCGGAAATGAACTGGTTCGACGCCCGCGCTAGAGAGGTCGCGGGCGACTGAGATGTATTAACCAATTGATTAATTAATTTGAGACGTCCGATTTCTAGTGTTTGAAAATTTGGAAGAGCTTGACCCTAGCCTTTTCCTTGCAAGGGCAAGGAGGAACTTAACACTTGACACTTAAGCCTAGTTTGAAGCACACCCTGCCAGCGCCCACGGCAGGACGGCAGGGCAACCAGAAGGGACGAGGTTCTCCTGACCACGTGGCCCTCGATCTGGGAAGCGAGAGGCGTTCCATTAGTGGACGCGCCCCTCACGCCCCACTTTTGGGCGCCCCCGGCAGGCCGTTTGTTTTGTTGTTCCGTGACAGGCCCCGCACCCCCACCTCCGGGCCGACCGGGCGACCGGAATGAATCCCGGTGTCCCGATCCGAACCTTCAGAGCGGGCCGGCTGGGGAGTGCCAGGCACCCCGTACCTGCACTTTCCGTCCCTGCGGTCCCAAATACCGGAACCACCCGAATACCACTTTATTCGACAGAATGAGGTGCGGCCTACAGCCTTAGAAAACCAACCCTATATAAGTCAATACCTCCAACGACACAGGCGCGCATTCGTGCCGCGTGACGTGGTGACATCATCGCGCTTTCACCTTAAAAGACTTATTTGATATAAGTTAATATCTTGATATAAGCCTTAGAAAACCAACCCTATAGAAGTCAAATGGTCCAATAAAGGGTGATGGGAGGGTGATGGGAGGGTGATGGGAGGGTGATGGGAGGGTGATGGCAGGGTGATGGGAGGGTGATGGCAGGGTGATGGGAGGGTGATGGCAGGGTGATGGCAGGGTGATGGGAGGGTGATGGGGAGGGTGCTGGGGGAGGGTGATGGGGCAGGGTGATGGGGCAGGGTGATGGGGCAGGGTGATGGGAGGGTGATGGGAGGGTGATGGGAGGGTGATGGGAGGGTGATGGGGGAGGGTGATGGGAGGGTGATGGGAGGGTGCAATAATCCGGTGCAATAATCGAAAACCGATTCAAAATGGCCCCTCGCTACGATTTTCCACGATCACATTTTATTTTCACCACTTCAAATCGACCGAATTTCACCAAATAAGATACCACACTCGATGCGCTGATGTCATCTTTACGGCAAAAGTGAAAACAGATTTTAATTTGGAAATAAAACGAAAGCGTGCACGTGACGCTGTGACGTCATCGCGCTTCCACCTTAAAAGACTTATTTGATATAAGTTAATATTTTGATAAATGCCTTAGAAAACCAACCCTATAGAAGTCAATACCTCCGACGACACAGGCGCACATTCGTGCCGCGTGACTTGGTGACGTCATCGCGCTTTCACCTTAAAAGATTTATTTGATATAAGTTAATATTTTGAATAACTCGGTCAATACCAGTCCGAATTTCGCCAAATAAAGGTTCCCGTTATCCACAGATACCCCTGTATCCTCCTAGAGGCGAGGTCAGGATGAATTTCGCAAAAAATAAAGTCCTTCGGCGACGAAAATTTAGCATGGGGTTTTCCTATGTAAATTTACCCTGAAGTAATTTTACCGAAAATCCTGGAAATTTCGCGGGGCCAGTTCTGTCGAGTGTTAAGACGTACTAGCGACTGCGAAATCCGGAATCAGAATTAAAATCCGAGCCTCCGTTAGCTCTAAGGGCCCCCCAAAACAAATCGCATATATTCCTAATGAAAAAACTTCGAAGCTCCTAAACCCCGAATCCCAGACCATACGATGTCAATCCATATATCCACTCCTCGCTACGAACGTTATGCAACTCATGATAAGCATAAGAACCATCAAAAAATATTTTAAAACCACTTTATTGGACAAAATGAGGTGCGGCCTAGCATCTAGTCGAGACCAAGTCACCCAGGCCGACCACGCATCCCGACCCCAAATTCCTCATCGACGATAACTAAACAATATATTATATGACGCACCATACATACCTCCTTCTAGATCTTGTTCTTGTCTTGATATACTCACTCAAACTCACCCTATTACGACTGAGTCCTCTCAGCTCTCCCAAATGGCGTCTGCTCCGCCTCGTGTCCAGTCCAACTCCGAACTCTTCTTCTTCGAAAGACCTTCGACACTCGTGCCAGGGGCGTGATGACGTCACTGCGCTTCAGTCTTAGAAAACTAATTTTTATACAAGTTAATATTTTCAATAACTCCTAGAGGCGAAGTCGGGATGAATTTCGCAATAAAAATAAAGTCCTTCGGCGACGGAAATTTAACACGGTGTTTTCCTATGTAACTTTACCCTGAGGTAATTTTACCAAAAATCCCCGAAATTTCACGGGTCCAGCCCTATTGAGTGCCTGCGGCCTCTCAAGTCCCTTCACAGAGTCGGGCTAGAGTCAAGCTCAAAAGGGTTTTCTTTCCCCACTGATTCCACCAAGCCCGTTCCCTTGGCTGTGGGTTCGCTGGATAGTAGATAGGGACAGTGGGGATCTCGTTCATCCCTTCATGCGCGTCACTGTTTAGATGACGAAATGAACGAATTTCATTCATTTTCGCTGCATGATTTTTCGGGTGACACCGTCACAATTTCGGTCTTCGAGGCCGGCCGATAGGCAAAGTGTGACCGGAAGGGACGAGGTTCTCCTGACCACGTGGCCCTTGACTTGGTTTGTCTGCACAATGCGGGCGCTTCCAGGATGAACTTTAGCCGGGGAGCGTTTGGGCGCCCCGGTGTGATACTGCCGCCCACGCGCATAACAACTTGTGAGTGCACGTGGGTCCCGGCGGTCCCACTGGCCTAGCGCTACCATGTTTAGACAGCGAACTCTGTCCCCGGGCACCACGTCTGACTCTCTTATTCAGTGAGCCATGGTGACGTGGGCACGGTAGGACACCCGCAGAGCCCCGGCGGACCAGGGACGCGCGAGCCTACGCATTAGCGTGCTACGGCGGAATCAACGGCTTCGGCCATGGCCAGGCCGATACTCGGCCCGGTCGCACCGGAAATTAACTGGTTCGACGCCCGCGCTAGAGAGGTCGCGGGCGACTGAGATGTATTAACCAATTGATTAATTAATTTGAGACGTCCGATTTCTAGTGTTTGGAAATTTGGAAGAGCTTGACCCTAGCCTTTCCCTTGCGAGGGCAAGGAGGAACTTAACACTTGACACTTAAGCCTAGTTTGAAGTACACCCTGCCAGCGCCCACGGCGGGACGGCAAGGCAACCAGAAGGGACGAGGTTCTCCTGACCAAGTGGCCCTCGATCTGGGAAGCGAGAGGCGTTCCAATAGTGGACGCGCCCCTCACGCCCGACTTTTGGGCGGCCCCGGCAGGCCGTTTGTTTTGACGTTCCGTGACAGGCCCCGCACCCCCACCTCCGGGCCGACTGGGCGACCGGAATGAATCCCGGTGTCCCGATCCGAACCTTCAGAGCGGGTCGGCTGGGGAGTGACTGGCACCCCGTACCTGCACTTTCCGTCCCTGCGGTCCCAAATACCGGAACCACCCGAATACCACTTTATTCGACAAAATGAGGTGCGGCCTACAGCCTTAGAAAACCAACCCTATATAAGTCAATACCTTCAACGACATAGGCGCGCATTCGTGCCGCGTGACGTGGTGACGTCATCGCGCTTTCACCTTAAAAGACTTATTTGATATAAGTTAATATCTTGATATAAACCTTATAGTCCGGCAGCGAAGCTAAATATAGCATAACAATTGTGCATTTTGTGAGGAAAGCACCAAATTTGGCACACGAGTAGACTATCATACCATGAAAAGATCTGGATATTGGGCCATCTGAGATTCAGAGATTTGATTTTTGCAAGATTTGCAGATTTTGCAGATTTGCAAGCTGAGATTGCAACGCCAGGGACGGCCGACTCCTTCCTGCGAGCTGCCCACGTCACCCGCACAAGAAGAGCTCATCAAATCACTGCAGCGGCACTGCACATCCTGCAACACCATGCGTATGAACGCCACTGTATGACATATGCTGATGATGCAGAAGACCTGCCTGAGTTCGAAGACTGGTGTCACCAGAGGAGAAGGCATTCCCAACTTTCAGTACTGGGCAACTGCGCTGGAACTAGAGATGTTGGTACTGGTCTACGTGCGTTCTCTGCGGCAGGCTTCATTCACGATGTACCTTGATGGCCTGACGGAACTGGTCCCATGTTTTTTTTTTTGTTTTTTTTGTTTGTTTTTTTTGTATACAAGATCGAGGCTCGTGAAAGAGCGAACATTAATCACACAGAAAGACAAACAGACACACAAAACAAATAACATCGGGAGCGGTAGACAAGATGGGGAGAGAGGGGGAAGGACACAAACACAACATTTGAGAGCAGGGACCGAGAGACATGGAGACATCGAGAGAACTGTGGGAGGGAGAGGGCTTTGGGGGGGAGGCATGGGAAGGGGGGGGGGGGTGGGAGAGGTATAAAACATATGGACACTGCCAAGACTTCCAGGAAAGAAGTTGGAATTTCAAACAAGGTGGATCTGGGGTGAATTAGTGGGGGTAGAAAAGATCAAGGTTTTGGATGGGGGAAGATAAGAGATGGTGGTGAACAGCTGTTTTGAAGACCTGGAGGGAGGAGTGTGATTGAAGTGAGTGTGGGAGTTTGTTCCAGAGGCGGGAGAAAAGAGGAATGAAAGAGTGAAGGTGAGCAGAGAGCCGAGATTTCGGCAGTTTAACCATCAGAGGGTGGCTGGCAGATCTTGTGCGACCTGTAGGAATATTTGGGGGACAGAGCACAGAGAGAGCTGGGGGAGCAAGGCCGGAGAGGAGTCGGTAGAAGACAGAAAGACCACCTACCTGCCTGCGGTGAGTGAGTGAAAGGCCCTCAGAGATAGCTTCATCGCGGGAGATTCCAATGATTCTGAAAGCTTTGGATTCAACAGCGTGAAGCCAAGCCAGGTGTGAGGCAGGAGCACCAGCCCATAGGGGAGAACAGTATTCCATTGAGCTGCGGATGAAAGCCTTGTATGTGGTGAGGAGCTCAGGTGTGCCTAGGAAGGACTTCGCACGACGGAGGATGCCCAGTCGGCGACTGGCTTTGGAGGCCAGCTTGGAAATGTGGTTTTCCCAAGAAAGATCATGGCAGATGGTGAGACCCAAAAGCTTGAGCGACAGAACTTCTTGGAGAGGATTGTTGAGAAAGTAGATGGGAGGGTTGTCCAGTCGATCTTTTCGGAGAGACATAGTAAGAGTGTGAGATTTGTCAGGATTGAAAGACATGTTCCACATGTTTGACCAGTCTGTGATTTTGTCCAGGTCTTCAGAGAGTGAGGAGGCTGCAGACTGCCGATCTGAGGGAAGAGGAATGGAGCGGCAGAGAGTGGAGTCATCAGCAAAGAGATACAGAGGATTTTCCAGAGAGTCGGAGAGATCATTGATAAAGACCAGACATGGTTCCATGCCTTAGACCACACACACTATGCCAGGTGGGTCCCTGTTCACCTGAAGGACATGGTTGCACTCCCAATGAAGCACCCAGATGTAGCCAGAGAATTCAGGGCTGGCAACTTCACTGTACAGAAGATGAAGAAGGTGTTCTCTTCGAACCCAATCGAATCAAAATCTTGCAAAAATCAAATCTCTGAATCTGAGATGGCCCAATATCCAGATCTTTTCACAATATGATAGTCTACCAGTGTGCCAAATGTGGTGCTCTCCTCACAAAATGCACAATTGTTATGCGAAGTTGCCCCACTATTAGAAAACCAACCCTATAGAAGTCAAATGGTCCAATAAAGGGTGATGGGAGGGTGATGGGAGGGTGATGGCAGGGTGGTGGGAGGGTGATGGGAGGGTGATGGGAGGGTGATGGGAGGGTGATGGGAGGGTGCAATAATCCGGTGCAATAATCGAAAACCGATTCAAAATGGCCCCTCGCTACGATTTTCCACGATCATATTTTATTTTCACCACTTCTAATCGACCGAATTTCACCAAATAAGGTACCACACTCGATGCACTGATGTCATTTTTACGGCAAAAGTGAAAACAGATTTTAATTTGGAAATAAAACGAAAGTGTGCACAATGGAACCATTCGTGCCGCGTGACGCGGTGACGTCATCGCGCTTTCACCTTAAAAGATTTATTTGATATAAATTGATATTTTGATATAAGCCTTAGAAAACCAACCCTATAGAAGTCAAATGGTCCAATAAAGGGTGATGGGAGGGTGATGGGAGGGTGATGGCAGGGTGATGGGAGGGTGATGGCAGGGTGATGGGAGGGTGATGGCAGGGTGATGGGAGGGTGATGGCAGGGTGATGGCATTTTATTTTCACTTGGCAGGGTGATGGCAGGGTGATGGTATCGTTGGAGGTATTGACTTATATAGGGTTGGTTTTCTAAGGCTGTAGGCCACACCTCATTTTGTCGAATAAAGTGGTATGCGGGTGGTTCCGGTATTTGGGACCGTAGGGACGGAAAGTGCAGGTACGGGGTGCTTGGCACTCCCCAGCCGGCCCGCTCTGAAGGTTCGGATCGGGACACCGGGATTCATTCCGGTCGCCCGGTCGGCCCGGAGGTGGGGGTGAGGGGCCTGTCACGGAACGTCAAAACAAACGGCCTGCCGGGGCCGCCCAAAAGTCGGGCGTGAGGGGCGCGTCCACTAATGGAACGCCTCTCGCTTCCCAGATCGAGGGCCACGTGGTCAGGAGAACCTTGTCCCTTCTGGTTGCCCTGCCGTCCCGCCGTGGGCGCTGGCAGGGTGTACTTCAAACTAAGCTTAAGTGTCAAGTCTTAAGTTCCTCCTTGCCCTCGCAAGGGAAAGGCTAGGGTCAAGCTCTTCCAAATTTCCAAACACTAGAAATCAGACGTCTCAAATTAATTAACTAATTTGTTAATACATCTCAGTCGCCCGCGACATCTCTAGCGCGGGCGTCGAACCAGTTCATTTCCGGGCGACCGGGCCGAATATCGGCCCGGACGTGGCTGAAGCCGTTGATTCTGCCGTAGCCCGCTAACGCGTAGGCTCGCGCGTCCCCGGTCCGCCTGGGCTCCGCGGGTGCCCTACCGTGCCCGGCACTGCTGATCTCTCTTGCTTCCGGGAGTAGGTGCCGGTGCCCGGGGACGGAGTTCGCTGTCTAAACATGGTAGCGCTAGGCCAGTGGGACCGCCGGGACCCACGTGCACTCACAAGTTGTTCTGCGCGTGGGCGGCAGTATCAGACTGGGGCGCCCAAACGCTCCCCGGCTAAAGTTCATCCTGAAAGCGCCCACATTGTGCGGACAAACCAAGTCAAGGGCCATGTGGTCAGGAGAACCTCGTCCCTTCCGGTCACACTGTGCCTATCGGCCGGCCTCGAAGACCGAAATTGTGACGGTGTCACCCGAAAAATAATGCAGCGAAAATGAATGAACTCATTCATTTCATCATCTAACCAGTGACGCGCATGACGGATGAACGAGATTCCCACTGTCCCTATCTACTATCCAGCGAACCCACAGCCAAGGGAACGGGCTTGGTGGAATCAGTGGGGAAAGAAAACCCCTTTTGAGCTTGACTCTAGCCCAACTCTGTGGGGGGACTTGAGTGGCCGCAGGCACTCAATAGGGCTGGACCCGTGAAATTTCGGGGATTTTTGGTGAAATTACCTCAGGGTAAAGTTACATAGGAAAACACCGTGTTAAATTTCCGTCGCCGAAGGACTCTATTTCTTATTGCGAAATTCTCTTAGACTTCGCCTCTAGGAGTTATTGAAAATATTAACCCATATAAAAATTAGTTTTCTAAGACTGAAGCGCAGTGACGTCATCACGCCCTTAGTTTTCTAAGACTGAAGCGCAGTGACGTCATCACGCCCCCACCATGAGTGTCGAAGGTCTTTCGAAGAAGAAGAGCTCGGAGTTGGACTGGACACGAGGCGGAGCGGACGCCATTTGGAAGAGCTGAGAGGACTCAGTCGTGATAGGGTGAGCTTGAGTGAGTATATCAAGACAAGAACAAGATCTAGAAGGAGGTATGTACAGTGCGATTCGTATAATATATTGTTTAGTTATCGTCGATGAGGAATTTGGGGTCGGAATGGGTGGTCGGCCTGGGTGACTTGGTCTCGACTAGATGCTAGGCCGCACCTCATTTTGTTAAATAAAGTGGTCACAAAATATTTTTTGATGGTTTTAATGCTTATCATTAGATGCATAACGTTCGTAGTGAGGTATAGATATATGGATTGACATCGGATGGCATGGGATTTGGGATTTAGGAACTCCGGGGTTTTTTTCATTAGGAATATATGCGATTTGCTCTTGGAGGCCCTCGAGAGTGAACGGGGACTCGGATCTTAATTCTGTTTTCAGATTTTGCAGTCACTAGATTAGCTTAACACTCAATAGAACGGGACCCGCGAAATTTCGGGGATTTTTGGTGGAATTACCTCGGGGTAAAGTTACATAGGAAAGCCCCATGTTAAATTTTCGTTGCCGAAGGACTTTATTTTTTGCGAAATTCATCCTGACTTCGCCTCTAGGAGGATACAGGGGTATCTGTGGATAATGGGAACCTTTATTTGGCGAAATTCGGACTGATATTGACCGAGTTATTCAAAATATTAACTTATATCAAATAAATATTTTGAGGTGAAAGCGCGATGACGTCACCAGGTCACGCGGCAAAAAGGCGCACCTGTATCGTTGGAGGTATTGACTTATATAGGGTTGGTTTTCTAAGGCTTATATCAGAATATTAACTTATATCAAATGGGTCTTTTGAGGTGAAAGTGTGATGACGTCACCACGTCACGCGGCACGAATGCGCGCCTGTGTCGTTGGAGGTACTGACTTCTATAGGGAGGCCCCATCACCCTCCCCCATCACCCTGCCATCACCCTCCCATCACCCTGCCATCACCCTCCCACCACCCTGCCATCACCCTCCCACCACCCTGCCATCACCCTCCCACCACCCTCCCATCACCCTGCCATCACCCTCCCATCACCCTCCCATCACCCTTTATTGGACCATTTGACTTCTATAGGGTTGGTTTTCTAAGGCTTATATCAAAATATCAATTTATATCAAATAAATCTTTTAAGGTGAAAGCGCGATGACGTCACCACATCACGCGGCACGAATGATTCCATTGTGCACGCTTTCGTTTTATTTCCAAATTAAAATCTGTTTTCACTTTTGCCGTAAAAATGACATCAGTGCAGCGAGTGTGGTATCTTATTTGGTGAAATTCGGTCGATTTGAAGTGGTGAAAATAAAATGCCATCACCCTGCCATCACCCTCCCATCACCCTCCCATCACCCTTTATTGGACCATTTGACTTCTATAGGTTTGGTTTTCTAAGGCTTATATCAAAAGATTAACTTATATCAAATAAGTCTTTTAAGGTGGAAACGCGATGACGTCACCGTGTCACGCGGCATGAATGATTCCATCGTGCACGCTTTCGTTTTATTTCCAAATTAAAATCTGTTTTCACTTTTGCCGTAAAAATGACATCGGTGCAGCGAGTGTGGTATCTTATTTGGTGAAATTCGGTCGATTTGAAGTGGTGAAAATAAAATGCCATCACCCTCCCATCACCCTGCCATCACCCTCCCACCACCCTGCCATCACCCTCCCACCACCCTCCCATCACCCTGCCATCACCCTCCCATCACCCTCCCATCACCCTTTATTGGACCATTTGACTTCTGTAGGGTTGGTTTTCTAAGGCTTATATCAAAATATCAATTTATATCAAATAAATCTTTTAAGGTGAAAGCGCGATGACGTCACCACGTCACGCGGCACGAATGCGCGCCTGTGTCGTTGGAGGTATTGACTTATATAGGGTTAGTTTTCTAAGGCTGTAGGCCGCACCTCATTTTGTCGAATAAAGTGGTATTCGGGTGGTTCCGGTATTTGGGACCGCAGGGACGGAAAGTGCAGGTACGGGGTGCTTGGCACTCCCCAGCCGGCCCGCTCTGAAGGTTCGGATCGGGACACTGGGATTCATTCCGGTCGCCCGGTCGGCCCGGAGGTGGGGGTGCGGGGCCTGTCACGGAACGTCAAAACAAACGGCCTGCCGGGGCCGCCCAAAAGTCGGGCGTGAGGGGCGCGTCCACTAATGGAACGCCTCTCGCTTCCCAGATCGAGGGCCACGTGGTCAGGAGAACCTCGTCCCTTCTGGTTGCCCTGCCGTCCCGCCGTGGGCGCTGGCAGGGTGTACTTCAAACTAAGCTTAAGTGTCAAGTATTAAGTTCCTCCTTGCCCTCGCAAGGGAAAGGCTAGGGTCAAGCTCTTCCAAATTTCCAAACACTAGAAATCGGACGTCTCAAATTAATTAATCATTTGTTAATACATCTCAGTCGCCCGCGACCTCTCTAGCGCGGGCGTCGAACCAGTTCATTTCCGGGCGACCGGGCCGAGTATCGGCCCGGCCGTGGCCGAAGCCGTTGATTCCACCGTAGCATGCTAACGCGTAGGCTCGCGCGTCCCCGGTCCGCCGGGGCTCCGCGGGTGTCCTACCGTGCCCGGCACTGCTGATCTCTCAAACTTCCGGGAGTAGGTGCCGGTGCCCGGGGACGGAGTTCGCTGTCTAAACATGGTAGCGCTAGGCCAGTGGGACCGCCGGGACCCACGTGCACTCACAAGGTGTTCTGCGCGTGGGCGCCAGCATCAGACTGGGGCGCCCAAACGCTCCCCGGCTAAAGTTCATCCTGAAAGCGCCCACATTGTGCGGACAAACCAAGTCAAGGGCCACGTGGTCAGGAGAACCTCGTCCCTTCCGGTCACACTTTGCCTATCGGCCGGCCTCGAAGACCGAAATTGTGACGGTGTCACTCGATGGTCAAAATCCAAGATGGCCGCCACCATATGGTCTGAACCTCGTGAGCGGAATATCTTGAAAAATAAGCAAAGAACCAACTTCTAATCTGGTGCGTGGGTGTATCTAGGCATAAGGAAGAACCAAGGAATAGCAGAGATAATTGCAATTAAGTGAGCCGTGACGTCACGGAACGCGCCGCCGGTAATTATATGATAATTTATGATAATCTATGCAGCACGACATGGTCCTCACGTCACACAAGGCGCCTTTGCGGCGCAAAACAAAACATTTCCCGGTCGCCATTACTATCGTTGTGAGCGCACGGTTCAGCCCTTCAAGAAAAAGTTTATTTTGTAAAAATCGAGCCACGCGTTCAAAAGATATGACCGGTTTTGTTCGCCGGCACGTCGGCGCTCGAATCGAATCGAGTTAAAACAAACACGTCCGTTGTCGGGTCCGTCTGAGACAACCACCGGGCCTAAAATGCCGGGACCGGTCTCGTTGGATAGGCCTGGATCAGATCTAGAAACGCTGGAAGCTGCACCTCTCTGTGATAATCTTGTGGACCGCGAGAAGAGATCGTGCGACACCATCGCATCCGCTTCCAGCACTTCCGCATTTTACCATTTCGTGAACACCATTCGCCCCGCCCATCACAGTGCGTACGTAATACACGAAAATACAGTCGCCCAGGTGTCGTCATTTGCGCATGCGCAAACATCCATCCACATATTACGTACGTGTGCACACGTGACCTTGCGATCCAGCGCGACCATTTGCGCATGCGCGGTTTTTCAGCGTTCAAGTGCTTCAAGTTCAAGTTCAAGTGTGCACGTTCAAGTGTTCAGGTTCAAGTTGAAGTTCAGGTTCAAGTTCAAGTTCAGCGTTCAAGTTCAAGTTCAGCGTTCAAGTTCTACGGCTTCAAGTTCTACGGCTTCCCCTTCGCTCCCACCTCTTGTTCATATGTGTGTTGTACCGTCCACCAAACAGTGATGACTCCATCTACATCTCGCTGTCTGATGATATGGACCAACTTCTATCTACTCATCCCAACTCTCTCTTCCTCATATGTGGTGATTTCAACTGTCATCATGCCAGTTGGCTGGGTGTGGGTACCTCTCTCACCAGCCATGGCTCCTCAGCAAAGGACTTCTGCGACTCACTGGGACTGACACAATCTGTCAATTTCCCGACCCGGATCTCAGTCAACGGAACATCTTCTCTTCTGGACTTGGTTATGACTAACTTCCCTGAAAATGTCTGCTGCTCTTCTTCTGCTCCGATCGGATCATCTGATCATGTCCTTGTTAAAGTGGACATCTCTCTGACCATCCTCAGGGAGCCTGCTCAGCGTCGACGAGTCTGGCATTTCACTCAGGCCAACTGGCATGGTCTTCAAGCAGCCATCAATCATCTGGACTGGTCTCCCATCTCTACCACCTCTGACATCAACTCATCCTGGGAATTCTTCCAAAGTAAATTGCTCTCTCTCATGCACAGATTTATCCCATCTCGTCTTCAGTTGTCATACCCTTCCTCCCGTCCATGGTACACGGAATCTTGTGGTGAGGCTGTTGCCCAGAAACAACTTGCCTTCGTCTCCTGGAAAGCAAATCCAACGGAAGGAAATCTCATTTCCTTTCACAAAGCCCGAAAAAAGTGTGTGTCCACCCTCAGGAGAGCCAGGAAACAATATCTCTCCGTTCTCAAGACCGAACTCTCTTATCTGTCTCCCTCTTCCAAATCCTGGTGGCGTCTGGTCAAATCCGTTTCTGGTGTTTGTTCCGCCTCCATCCCCTCCCTTACCTCAAACGGCTACACAGCTGACTCCGCACGTGAAAAAGCTGAATGCCTCAACTCTGTGTTTGCCTCTAAATCTTGTGTCCCAAACCCATCCCTCTCTGTACCCACCATACCCAGTCGTACCCTGCTGCTCCTGGACTCCGTGTCCTTTCCTCCTGACAAGGTGGAAAAGTTTCTGTCAACCCTCGACTCTGATTCTGCAACTGGACCCGACGGCATCAGCCCACGGGTCCTAAAATCCTGCTCTGCTGCTCTATCTCACCCTCTCTCTGTTCTCTTCACCCTCTCTTTTGCTCAAGGTCAACTGCCATCTGCTTGGAAATCAGCCAACATCACCGCTTTGCACAAAAAAGGTGCAAAAACAGATCCTAGCAACTACAGACCAATCAGCCTTCTCCCAATTATCAGCAAAGTCATGGAATCCATGATTGCTTCGGATATGAAATCTTTCCTCTTCTCCAATGGCTTGATCTCTGATCATCAATTTGGTTTCAGACCAGGTCACTCTACTCTGGACATGCTGCTTATGCTGTCTCAACAATGGATGGAGGTCCTCAATGCCAAACAGGAAATTAGAGCTGTCTCCCTCGACATATCACATGCCTTCGACACGGTCTGGCACCCCGCTCTGCTCACCAAACTCTCCTCCTTTGGTATCCATGGAAATCTCCACACATGGCTGGCGGATTTCCTCTCTAGTCGTCGTCAACGTGTGGCCCTGAATGGGTTTCTCTCATCTCCTCTTCCTGTTCAGGCTGGAGTTCCCCAAGGCAGTGTTCTGGGCCCCGTGCTTTTTCTGGTCTTCATCAATGATCTCTCTGACTCTCTCGAAAATCCTCTCTATCTCTTTGCTGATGACTCCACTCTCTGCCGCTCCATTCCTCTTCCCTCAGATCGGCAGTCTGCTGCCTCCTCACTCTCTGAAGACCTGGACAAAATCACAGACTGGTCAAACAAGTGGAACATGTCTTTCAATCCTGACAAATCTCACACTCTTACTATGTCTCTCCGAAAAGATCGACTGGACAACCCTCCCATCTACTTTCTCAACAATCCTCTCCAAGAAGTTCTGTCGCTCAAGATTTTGGGTCTCACTATCTGCCATGATCTTTCTTGGGAAAACCACATTTCCAAGCTGGCCTCCAAAGCCAGTTGCCGACTGGGCATCCTCCGTCGTGCGAAGTCCTTCCTCGGCACACCTGAGCTCCTCACCACATACAAGGCTTTCATCCGCAGCTCAATGGAATACTGTTCTCCCCTATGGGCCGGTGCTCCTGCCTCACACCTAGCTCGGCTTCACGCTGTTGAAACCAAAGCTTTCAGAATTATTGGAATCTCCCGCGATGAAGCTATCTCTGAGGGCCTTTCACTCACTCACCGCAGGCAGGTAGGTGGTCTTTCTGTCTTCTACCGACTCCTCTCCGGCCTTGCACCCCCAGCTCTCTCTGTGCTCTGTCCCCCAAATATTCCTACAGGTCGCACACGATCTGCCAGCAACCCTCTGATGGTTAAACTGCCGAAATCTCGGCTCTCTGCTCACCTTCACTCTTTAATTCCTCTTTTCTCCCGCCTCTGGAACAAACTCCCTCACTCCCTTCAATCCCACTCCTCCCTCCAGGTCTTTAAAACAGCTGTTCAACACCATCTCTTATCTTCCCCCATCGAAAACCTTGATCTTTTCGACCCCCGCTAATTCACCCCAGATCCACCTTGTTTGAAATTCCAACTTCTTTCCTGGAAGTCCTGGCAGTGTCCATATGTTTTATACCTCTCCCACCGCCCCCTTCCCATGCCCCCCCCCCCCCCAAAGCCCTCGCCCTCTCTCAGATCTCCCGATGTCTCCATGTCTCTCGGTCCCTGCTCTCAAATGTTGTGTTTGTGTCCTTCCCCCTCTCTCCCCATCTTGTCTACCGCTCCCGATGTTATATGTTTTATGTGTCGGTTTGTCTTTCTGTGTGATTAATGTTCGCTCTTTCACGAGCCTCGATCTTGTATCCAAAAAAAAAAAAAAAAAAAAAAAAACGTTCAAGTTCAAGTGCTTCGGCAAACGACTGTCGCACCACCTGCGCATGCGCAGGGTTGACGGGATTGACGCATTAGAATGTTTGGTGCTTTGCGAGAAGGAAATGGCTGTCATGGTCACAAGTGGTCTCAAAATTTGCGCATTTAAATGCCCTACACGATGCCGTTTATTTCGTCAAAATCCATCCATCCAGCGGATCTGAAGTTATATGAAGAAATTCATTTACGTCGTGACGTCATCACGAGATTGTCGAATGCAGACTTCTTTTCAGAAATTAAATAAAGATGGGAATCAAAATGAATCATGTCCGCGATCTGCGCATGCGCGGTTTTCTCAGCCGCTTTTCAGTGGCATCGCAGTGCAGCCCATCTGCGCATGCGCCAGCTATTGAAAATTGGGTCGCCACGGCAAAATCCAAGATGGCCGCCACCATGTATGTCTAAACCTTGCAACCTGCATATCTTGAAAAATAAGCGAAGTAGCAACTTCTAATTTGGTGTGTGGGTGTATCTAGGCACACGGAAGAAAGCTATCGAAAATTGGGTCGCCACGGCAAAATCCAAGATGGCCGCCACCATGTATGTCTGAACCTTGCAAGCTGCATATCTTGAAAAATAAGCGAAGTAGAAACTTCTAATTTGGTGTGTGCGTGTATCTAGGCACAAGGAAGAAGGCTGTCGAAAATTGGGTCGCCACGTCAAAATTCAAGATGGCCGCCACCATATATATGTCTGAAAATTGTGAGTGGAATATCTTGAAAAATAGGCAAAGCACCAACTTCTAATTTGGTGCGTGGCTGTACCGAGGCATAAGGAAGAAGGCTCTCGTAAATTGGGTCGCCACGTCAAAATCCAAGATGGCCGCCACCATATCTATGTCTGAACATCGTGAGCAGAATATCTTGAAAAATAAGCAACGAACCAACTTCTAATTTGGTGCGTGGCTGTATCTAGGCATAAGGAAGAAGGCTGTTGAAAATTGGGTCGCCACGTCAAATCCAAGATGGCCGCCACCATATATACGTCTGAACCTCGTGAGCGGAATATCTCGAAAGATAAGCAAAGTACCAACTTCTAATCTGGTGCGTGGGTGTACCGAGGCATAAGGAAGAAGGCTATCGTAAATTGGGTCGCCACGTCAAAATCCAAGATGGCCGCCACCATATCTATGTCTGAACCTCGTGAGCAGAATATCTTGAAAAATAAGCAAAGAACCAACTTCTAATTTGGTGCGTGGGTGTATCTAGGCATAAGGAAGAACGCCGTTGAAAATTGGGTCGCCACGTCAAATCCAAGATGGCCGCCACCATATATACGTCTGAACCTCGTGAGCGGAATATCTCGAAAGATAAGCAAAGTACCAACTTCTAATTTGGTGCGTGGGTGTATCTCGGCATAAGGAAGAACACCGTTGAAAATCGTGTCGCCACATCAACTCCAAGATGGCCGCCACCATATATACGTCTGAACCTCGTGAGCGGAATATCTTGAAAAATAAGCAAAGTACCAACTTCTAATTTGGTGCGTGGGTGTATCTCGGCATAAGGAAGAACGCCGTCATAAATCGGGTCGCCACGTCAAAACCCAAGACGGCCGCCGCCACGTACGTCTGAACCTAGTGAGCGAAATATCATATCGTAGCGAACCCTTCAAAAAAAAAAACCGACTTTCCCACTTTCGGGTATCCGTCCGAAGCCACGCTCCTGCCTTTACGGCCCGGAGGTTTCACCGGAGGGCGTAAAGGCAGGCACAGGGAAAAGCAAAGGCGCGCATGTTTTTGGCGGGGTGACCACGCGCCGCACCACGCCTCGCACCACGAGCACGCACCGGCGGACCTCTCCGGCGCCGCACCCCACGAGACCCGCGCTCGCCCCGGCTCGGCGCAGAAGAGCACAGACCGTCAGTCCGGGAGGTATTGACTTATATCTCGTTGCTAAAATAAGCTGAGGTATAATTACAACGTCTCATTGGAGGTATTGACTTATATAGGGTTGGTTTTCTAAGGCTGTAGGCCGCACCTCATTTTGTCGAATAAAGTGGTATTCGGGTGGTTCCGGTATTTGGGACCGCAGGGACGGAAAGTGCAGGTACGGGGCGCTTGGCACTCCCCAGCCGGCCCGCTCTGAAGGTTCGGATCGGGACACCGGGATTCATTCCGGTCGCCCGGTTGGCCCGGAGGTGGGGGTGCGGGGCCTGTCACGGAACGTCAAAACAAACTCCTCCCTCCCATCCCATCACCCTCCCATCACCCTCCCATCACCCTGCCATCACCCTGCCATCACCCTCCCATCACCCTCCCATCACCCTTTATTGGACCATTTGACTTCTATAGGGTTGGTTTTCTAAGGCTTATATCAAAATATCAATTTATATCAAATAAATCTTTTAAGGTGAAAGCGCGATGACGTCACCACGTCACGCGGCACGAATGCGCGCCTGTGTCGTTGGAGGTATTGTCTTATATAGGGTTAGTTTTCTAAGGCTGTAGGCCGCACCTCATTTTGTCGAATAAAGTGGTATTCGGGTGGTTCCGGTATTTGGGACCGCAGGGACGGAAAGTGCAGGTACGGGGTGCTTGGCACTCCCCAGCCGGCCCGCTCTGAAGGTTCGGATCGGGACACCGGGATTCATTCCGGTCGCCCGGTCGGCCCGGAGGTGGGGGTGTGGGGCCTGTCACGGAACGTCAAAACAAACTCCTCCCTCCCATCCCATCACCCTCCCATCACCCTGCCATCACCCTGCCATCACCCTCCCATCACCCTTTATTGGACCATTTTACTTCTATAGGGTTGGTTTTCTAAGGCTTATATCAAAATATCAATTTATATCAAATAAATCTTTTAAGGTGAAAGTGCGATGACGTCACCACGTCACGCGGCACGAATGCGCGCCTGTGTCGTTGGAGGTATTGACTTATATAGGGTTAGTTTTCTAAGGCTGTAGGCCGCACCTCATTTTGTCGAATAAAGTGGTATTCGGGTGGTTCCGGTATTTGGGACCGCAGGGACGGAAAGTGCAGGTACGGGGTGCTTGGCACTCCCCAGCCGGCCCGCTCTGAAGGTTCGGATCGGGACACCGGGATTCATTCCGGTCGCCCGGTCGGCCCGGAGGTGGGGGTGCGAGGCCTGTCACGGAACGTCAAAACAAACTCCTCCCTCCCATCCCATCACCCTCCCATCACCCTGCCATCACCCTGCCATCACCCTCCCATCACCCTCCCATCACCCTTTATTTGACCATTTGTCTTCTATAGGGTTGGTTTTCTAAGGCTTATATCAAAATATCAATTTATATCAAATAAATCTTTTAAGGTGAAAGCGCGATGACGTCACCACGTCACGCGGCACGAATGCGCGGCTGTGTCGTTGGAGGTATTGACTTATATAGGGTTAGTTTTCTAAGGCTGTAGGCCGCACCTCATTTTGTCGAATAAAGTGGTATTCGGGTGGTTCCGGTATTTGGGACCGCAGGGACGGAAAGTGCAGGTACGGGGTGCTTGGCACTCCCCAGCCGGCCCGCTCTGAAGGTTCGGATCGGGACACCGGGATTCATTCCGGTCGCCCGGTCGGCCCGGAGGTGGGGGTGCGGGGCCTGTCACGGAACGTCAAAACAAACGGCCTGCCGGGCCCGCCCAAAAGTCAGGCGTGAGTGGCGCGTCCACTAATGGAACGCCTCTCGCTTCCCAGATCGAGGGCCACGTGGTCAGGAGAACCTCGTCCCTTCTGGTTGCCCTGCCGTCCCGCCGTGGGTGCTGGCAGGGTGTACTTCAAACTAAGCTTAAGTGTCAAGTGTTAAGTTCCTCCTTGCCCTCGCAAGGGAAAGGCTAGGGTCGAGCTCTTCCAAATTTCCAAACACTAGAAATCGGACGTCTCAAATTAATTAACTAATTTGTTAATACATCTCAGTCGCCCGCGACCTCTCTAGCGCGGGCGTCGAACCAGTTCATTTTCGGTGCGACCGGGCCGAGTATCGGCCCGGCCGTGGCCGAAGCCGTTGATTCCGCCGTAGCACGCTAACGCGTAGGCTCGCGCGCCCCTGGTCCGCCGGGGCTCCGTGGGTGTCCTACCGTGCCTGGCGCCGCTGATCTCTCGACTTCCGGGAGTAGGTACCGGTGCCCGGGGACAGATCTCGCTGTCTAAACATGGTAGCGCTAGGCCAGTGGTACCGCCGGGACCCACGTGCACTCACACGTTGATATGCGCGTGGGCGGCAGTATCAGACCAGGGCGCCCAAAGGCGCCATGCGCCCAAACGCTCCCCGGCTAAAGTTCATCCTGATGCGCCCACGTTGTGTGGACAAACCCCACCGAGTCGAGGGCCACGCGGTCAGGAGAACCTCGTCCCTTCTGGTCACACTGTGCCTATCGGCCGGCCTCGAAGACCGAAAAAGTGACTATGTCACCCTAAAAATCATGCAGCGAAAATGAATGAACTCATTCATTTCGTCATCTAACAAGTGACGCGCATGAACAGGATGAGCGAGATCCCCACTGTCCCTATCTACTATCCAGCGAAACCACAGCCAAGGGAACGGGCTTGGTGGAATCAGTGGGGAAAGAAAACCCTTTTGAGCTTGACTCTAGCCCGACTCTGTGAAGGGACTTGAGAGGCCGCAGGCACTCAATAGGGCTGGACCCGTGAAATTTCGGGGATTTTTGGTAAAATTACCTCAGGGTAAAGTTACATAGGAAAACACCATGTTAAATTTCCGTCGCCGAAGGACTCTATTTCTTACTGCGAAATTCTCTCAGACTTCGCCTCTAGGAGTTATTGAAAATATTAACTTATATAAAAATTAGTTTTCTAAGACTGAAGCGCAGTGACATCATCACGCCCCCACCATGAGTGTCGAAGGTCTTTCGAAGAAGAAGAGCTCGGAGTTGGACTGGACACGAGGCGGAGCGGACGCCATTTGGGAGAGCTGAGAGGACTCAGTCGTGATAGGGTGAGTCTGAGTGAGTATATCAAGACAAGAACAAGATCTAGAAGGAGGTATGTTCGGTGCGATTCGTATAATATATTGTTTAGTTATCGTCGATGAGGAATTTGGGGTCGGAATGGGTGGTCGGCCTGTGTGACTTGGTCTCGACTAGATGCTAGGCCGCACCTCATTTTGTTAAATAAAGTGGTCACAAAATATTTTTTGATGGTTTTAATGCTTATCATTAGATGCATAACGTTCGTAGTGAGGTATAGATATATGGATTGACATCGGATGGCATGGGATTTGGGATTTAGGAACTCCGGGGTTTTTTTCATTAGGAATATATGCGATTTGCTCTTGGAGGCCCTCGAGAGTGAACGGGGACTCGGATCTTAATTCTGTTTTCAGATTTTGCAGTCACTAGATTAGCTTAACACTCAATAGAACGGGACCCGCGAAATTTCGGGGATTTTTGGTGGAATTACCTCGGGGTAAAGTTACATAGGAAAGCCCCATGTTAAATTTTCGTTGCCGAAGGACTTTATTTTTTGCGAAATTCATCCTGACTTCGCCTCTAGGAGGATACAGGGGTATCTGTGGATAATGGGAACCTTTATTTGGCGAAATTCGGACTGATATTGACCGAGTTATTCAAAATATTAACTTATATCAAATAAATATTTTGAGGTGAAAGCGCGATGACGTCACCAGGTCACGCGGCAAAAAGGCGCACCTGTATCGTTGGAGGTATTGACTTATATAGGGTTGGTTTTCTAAGGCTTATATCAGAATATTAACTTATATCAAATGGGTCTTTTGAGGTGAAAGTGTGATGACGTCACCACGTCACGCGGCACGAATGCGCGCCTGTGTCGTTGGAGGTACTGACTTCTATAGGGGGGCCCCATCACCCTCCCCCATCACCCTGCCATCACCCTCCCATCACCCTCCCCCATCACCCTCCCATCACCCTGCCATCACCCTCCCATCACCCTGCCATCACCCTGCCATCACCCTCCCATCACCCTTTATTGGACCCTTTGACTTCTATAGGGTTGGTTTTCTAAGGCTTATATCAAAATATCAATTTATATCAAATAAATCTTTTGAGGTGAAAGCGTGATGACGTCACCACGTCACGCGGCACGAATGCGCACCTGTATTGTTGGAGGTCTGACTTATATAGGGTAGGTTTTCTAAGGCTTATATCAAAATAAGTCTTTTAAGGTGGAAACGCGATGACGTCACCGCGTCACGCGGCACGAATGATTCCATTGTGCACGCTTTCGTTTTATTTCCAAATTAAAATCTGTTTTCACTTTTGCCGTAAAAATGACATCAGTGCAGCGAGTGTGGTATCTTATTTGGTGAAATTCGGTCGATTTGAAGTGGTGAAAATAAAATGTGATCGTGGAAAATCGTAGCGAGGGGCCATTTTGAATCGGTTTTCGATTATTGCACCGGATTATTGCACCCTCCCATCACCCTCCCATCACCCTGCCCCATCACCCTGCCCCATCACCCTGCCCCATCACCCTCCCCCATCACCCTCCCCCCATCACCCTGCCATCACCCTCCCATCACCCTGCCATCACCCTCCCATCACCCTGCCATCACCCTGCCATCACCCTGCCATCACCCTCCCACCACCCTGCCACCACCCTCCCACCACCCTCCCATCACCCTGCCATCACCCTCCCATCACCCTCCCCCATCACCCTGCAATCACCCTCCCATCACCCTGCCATCACCCTCCCATCACCCTGCCATCACCCTCCCATCACCCTCCCATCACCTTCCCACCACCCTGCCATCACCCTCCCACCACCCTCCCCCATCACCCTGCCATCACCCTCCCATCACCCTGCCATCACCCTCCCATCACCCTGCCATCACCCTCCCATCACCCTTTATTGGACCATTTGACTTCTATAGGGTTGGTTTTCTAAGGCTTATATCAAAATATCAATTTATATCAAATAAATCTTTTAAGGTGAAAGCGCGATGACGTCACCACGTCACGCGGCACGAATGCGCGCCTGTGTCGTCGGAGGTATTGACTTATATAGGGTTAGTTTTCTAAGGCTGTAGGCCGCACCTCATTTTGTCAAAATAAAGTGGTATTCGGGTGGTTCCGGTATTTGGGACCGCAGGGACGGAAAGTGCAGGTACGGGGTGCTTGGCACTCCCCAGCCGGCCCGCTCTGAAGGTTCGGATCGGGACACCGGGATTCATTCCGGTCGCCCGGTCGGCCCGGAGGTGGGGGTGCGGGGCCTGTCACGGAACGTCAAAACAAACGGCCTGCCGGGGCCGCCCAAAAGTCGGGCGTGAGGGGCGCGTCCACTAATGGAACGCCTCTCGCTTCCCAGATCGAGGGCCACGTTGTCAGGAGAACCTCGTCCCTTCTGGTTGCCCTGCCGTCCCACCGGGAGCGCTGGCAGGGTGTACTTCAAACTAAGCTTAAGTGTCAAGTGTTAAGTTCCTCCTTGCCCTCGCAAGGGAAAGGCTAGGGTCAAGCTCTTCCAAATTTCCAAACACTAGAAATCGGACGTCTCAAATTAATTAACTAATTTGTTAAAACATCTCAGTCACCCGCGACCTCTCTAGCGCGGGCGTCGAACCAGTTCATTTCCGGTGCGACCGGGCCGAGTATCGGCCCGGCCGTGGCCAAAGCCGTTGATTCCGCCGTAGCACGCTGACGCGTAGGCTCGCGCGCCCCTGGTCCGCCGGGGCTCCGCGGGTGTCCTACCGTGCCCGGCACTGCTGATCTCTCTTGCTTCCGCGAGTAGGTGCCGGTGCCCGGGGATGGAGTTCGCTGTCTAAACATGGTAGCGCTAGGCCAGTGGGACCGCCGGGACCCACGTGCACTCACAAATTGTTCTGCGCGTGGGCGGCAGTATCAGACAACAACTTGTGAGTGCACGTGGGTCCCGGCGGTCCCACTGGCCTAGCGCTACCATGTTTAGACAGCGAACTCCGTCCCCGGGCACCGGCACCTACTCCCGGAAGTCGAGAGAATAGCGGCGCCAGGCACGGTAGGACACCCACGGAGCCCCGGCGGACCGGGGACGCGCGAGCCTACGCGTTAGCGTGCTACGGCGGAATCAACGGCTTTGGCCACGGCCGGGCCGATACTCGGCCCGGTCGCCCGGAAATGAACTGGTTCGACGCCCGCGCTAGAGAGGTCGCGGGCGACTGAGATGTATTAACAAATTAGTTAATTAATTTGAGACGTCCGATCTCTAGTGTTTGGAAATTTGGAAGAGCTTGACCCTAGCCTTTCCCTTGCCAGGGCAAGGAGGAACTTAACACTTGACACTTAAGCTTAGTTTGAAGTACACCCTGCCAGCGCCCATGGCGGGACGGCAGGGCAACCAGGAGGGATGAGGTTCTCCTGACCATGTGGCCCTCGATCTGGGAAGCGAGAGGCGTTCCATTAGTGGACGCGCCCCTCACGCCCGACTTTTGGGCGGCCCCGGCAGGCCGTTTGTTTTGACGTTCCGTGACAGGCCCCGCACCCCCACCTCAGGGCCGACCGGGCGACCGGAATGAATCCCGGTGTCCCGATCCGAACCTTCAGAGCGGGCCGGCTGGGGAGTGCCAAGCACCCCGTACCTGCACTTTCCGTCCCTGCGGTCCCAAATACCGGAACCACCCGAATACCACTTTATTCGACAAAATGAGGTGTGGCCTACAGTCTTAGAAAACTAACCCTATATAAGTCAATACCTCCAACGACACAGGCGCGCATTCGTGCCGCGTGAGGTGGTGACGTCATCGCGCTTTCACCTTAAAAGATTTATTTGATATAAATTGATATTTTGATATAAGCTTTAGAAAACCAACCCTATAGAAGTCAAATGGTCCAATAAAGGGTGATGGGAGGGTGATGGGATGGGAGGGAGGAGTTTGTTTTGACGTTCCGTGACAGGCCCCGCACCCCCACCTCCGGGCCGACCGGGCGACCGGAATGAATCCCGGTGTCCCGATCCGAACCTTCAGAGCGGGCCGGCTGGGGAATGCCAAGCACCCCGTACCTGCACTTTCCGTCCCTGCGGTCCCAAATACCGGAACCACCCGAATACCACTTTATTTGACAAAATGAGGTGCGGCCTACAGCCTTAGAAAACTAACCCTATATAAGTCAATACCTCCAACGACACAGGCGCGCATTCGTGCCGCGTGACGTGGTGACGTCATCGCGCTTTCACCTTAAAAGATTTATTTGATATAAATTGATATTTTGATATAAGCCTTAGAAAACCAACCCTATAGAAGTCAAATGGTCCAATAAAGGGTGATGGGAGGGTGATGGGAGGGTGATGGCAGGGTGATGGCAGGGTGATGGGAGGGTGATGGGATGGGAGGGAGGAGATTGTTTTGACGTTCCGTGACAGGCCCCGCACCCCCATCTCCGGGCCGACCGGGCGACCGGAATGAATCCCGGTGTCACGATCCGAACCTTCAGAGCGGGCCGGCTGGGGAGTGCGAAGCACCCCGTACCTGCACTTTCCGTCCCTGCGGTCCCAAATACCGGAACCACCCGAATACCACTTTATTTGACAAAATGAGGTGCGACCTACAGCCTTAGAAAACTAACCCTATATAAGTCAATACCTCCAACGACACAGGCGCGCATTCGTGCCGCTTGACGTGGTGACGTCATCGCGCTTTCACCTTAAAAGATTTATTTGATATAAATTGATATTTTGATATAAGCCTTAGAAAACCAACCCTATAGAAGTCAAATGGTCCAATAAAGGGTGATGGGAGGGTGATGGCAGGGTGATGGGAGGGTGATGGCAGGGTGATGGGAGGGTGATGGCAGGGTGATGGGGGAGGGTGGTGGGAGGGTGATGGCAGGGTGGTGGGAGGGTGATGGCAGGGTGATGGGAGGGTGATGGGAGGGTGATGGCAGGGTGATGGGAGGGTGATGGCAGGGTGATGGGAGGGTGATGGCAGGGTGATGGGGGAGGGTGGTGGGAGGGTGATGGCAGGGTGGTGGGAGGGTGATGGCAGGGTGATGGGAGGGTGATGGGAGGTTGATGGCAGGGTGATGGGAGGGTGATGGCAGGGTGATGGGAGGGTGATGGCAGGGTGATGGGGGAGGGTGATGGGGGAGGGTGATGGGGCAGGGTGATGGGGCAGGGTGATGGGAGGGTGATGCCAGGGTGATGCCAGGGTGATGGGGGAGGGTGATGGGGGAGGGTGATGGGGCCTCCCTATAGAAGTCAGTACCTCCAACGACACAGGCGCGCATTCGTGCCGCGTGACGTGGTGACGTCATCACACTTTCACCTCAAAAGACCCATTTGATATCAGTTAATATTCTGATATAAGCCTTAGAAAACCTACCCTATATAAGTCAATACCTCCAACGATACAGGTGCGCATTCGTGCCGCGTGATGTGGTGACGTCATCGTGCTTTCACCTCAAAAGATTTATTTGATATAAGTTAATATTTTGAATAACTCGGTCAATATCAGTCCGAATTTCGCCAAATAAAGGTTCCCGTTATCCACAGATACCCCTGTATCCTCCTAGAGGCGAAGTCAGGATGAATTTCGCAAAAAATAAAGTCCTTCGGCAACGAAAATTTAACATGGGGCTTTCCTATGTAACTTTACCCCGAGGTAATTCCACCAAAAATCCCCGAAATTTCGCGGGTCCCGTTCTATTGAGTGTTAAGCTAATCTAGCGACTGCAAAATCTGAAAACAGAATTAAGATCCGAGTCCCCGTTCACTCTCGAGGGCCTCCAAGAGCAAATCGCATATATTCCTAATGAAAAAAAAACCCCGGAGTTCCTAAATCCCAAATCCCATGCCATCCGATGTCAATCCATATATCTATACCTCACTACGAACGTTATGCATCTAATGATAAGCATTAAAACCATCAAAAAATATTTTGTGACCACTTTATTTAACAAAATGAGGTGCGGCCTAGCATCTAGTCGAGACCAAGTCACCCAGGCCGACCACCCATTCCGACCCCAAATTCCTCATCGACGATAACTAAACAATATATTATATGAATCGCACCGTACATACCTCCTTCTAGATCAGGTTAGGGATGTCCCGATGAAGACCTCACATTAATATAATACAATATTTTTATTTGTATAAATCAAGCTCTATGAATATTAAAATAAACTTTGTTAACTCTTACACGAGTCTCATCTAACAAAAAAATTAAAATAAATCATTAAATAAATAATTAATTAAATAAATAAATAAATAAATAAATAAACAAACTTACCTCCATTGATAAGAGGTTCGAGTCCAGTTCATCAATCTGAAGGTTGGGTTCTACACAGGTAGTAGGACTCCAAGGAATAGCAAAGTTATCCCATTCCATTTCGGCATAGTAGTCCATTCTCAAGTGAAGCAGAAAGCGTGTTTGAAAAAGCCTGTGTGGTCGGTGCCTTTTATAAGGACTGGGTGTGTCATTTCCTGTGGAAATTCCCTGGGCGTGTCTTAACTGGAAATGATGTGATGGAAATTCCCTGAAAATGATGTAATGTATTACCTGGAAATGATACAATGCTAAAGAGTTTATAAAGTGGGTGGGACTTAACAAAGTGGGTGGGGCTTAGCAGAAGTGGGCGGAGCTTAACAAAAGTGGGCAGGGCTTAGTAAAAAAGTAGGCGTAGCTTAACAAAACGTGGGTGGGCTTAGTAAAAAGGTGGGCGTGGCTTACCAAAAAGTGGGCGGAGCTTAACAAAAAGTGGGCAGAGCCTACCAAAAAGTGTGTGGCACTGGAGGCGCTCAAACAAGAACATTGAGGGAGGTTTACCATTTTATCTTAGCTCAGTTAAAATATCTTAATAAAGAAGCAAACTCAAACATCTTTTTTGTTAATATATTAGATGGTGAAGGGAGTGGCAAGAGAATTAAATTATTTCCCACGCATAAACAAATATTTGTAGGGTCGTTGTTTGAGTGGGTCAAAGATGATTCACCAGATGATATTAAGAGTAAAAGGTTAAAAGGTCCATAAGGTCAGAAGGATCACAGGTTCACACAGAAGGACCATTGTTTAAGTGGTCTAATGAATAAGGATAACATGTCAAAAGGTTAGAAGGTTCGTAAAGAACAGGGTGAGAGAAATAGAGGTGTTTAGGGGCAATGAGGGAGGGGAAAAATTAACATGTAAGTCAATGGGAAAATGAGAGTGTCCCAGAAGCAACATATATACACTACTAGCAGACATGTTCAGCATGTTCAGCAGAAGAAGAGCAGCAGACAGGCTTGTCAGGATTGAAGGGCATGTTCCACTTCTTTGTCCAGTTTGTGATTTTATCCAGGTCTGCAGAGAGTGAGGAGGCTGCAGACTGCCGATCTGAGGGTTGAGATATGGAGCAGTAGAGAGTGGAGTCATCAGCAAAGAAATAGAAAGGATTTTCTAGAGAGGCGGAGAGATCATTGCTAAATACCAGAAAAGCACAGGGCCCAGGGCCGGTATTCATAAAGCTACTTCAGTAAAAGTGGGGCCACTAAGTACCATCTTAACTTAAGCGGACCGAACAAGTGGAATTCAATATGCTCCTTATCTCATGGAACTCACTTAAATCGGTCCCTAAATTTAAGACACCTCCGAGGCAGTCTTAACTTTATGGTGGGTGGTTACTAGATTGAATATTCTGTCATTCGGTTCAGTTCGCTCAAGGGATATGGCAGCTCTGATGTTAGCAGTGCAGTTTTATATAGACCGAAGGCGGGCAATGCGTCGCGAACGTGTTTTTCGTGATAGAGTTCACCCATTGGAAATTTACAATGACCTTCAGCTTTATCAAAGGTATCATTTGGATCGACAGACAATACTGGATCTTGCTGATATTATTCGCTTTGACCTCGAACCAAGGACATTTCGTAACCATGCTCTTCCAACTGAACAGAAACTACTCGCAACCTTACGTTTTTATGCAACCAGATCATTCCAACAGGTGAAAGGAGATACAGTTCATATATCTCAACCAAGCTTATGCCGTATCATTTCACAGGAAAACAATGCACTGCTTCCATTGATGGGGAGAGCTGTGAAATTTCCATCCCCGGGAAATATAAAGGATATAGTTGCAGATTTTTACGATATTGAAGGAGTCCGGGCTCCAGCATGATACGGACAAAAGGATGGCAAGGCACAAACTCGTCCGAGAAGATATTTATTCGTAAAACCAACTCGGGAACACTGTAAAGCCCGTTTATCGGGCTGCATTATAAAGCACAACCCGAAACCGAAACCGAAAGCCACGCCTCTCAAGCGAGGCGTGCTTCGGTGGTCACGTGATAAACTGGTGTAGCTGATTATACCCGCACGCGCGGCGCGCTTCGGTGGTCACGTGACCAGCCACTCTGACGCCACGGATCCCCGCCGGTGACGTCACCGGCTGGAGCAAGGAGATTCTGATGCTGGTCTTGCTTGGGGGACCCATGGGTCGCTACAATATTGCTAATTTCCCAGGAGTGATGGGTGTCATTGATGGAACTCACGTTTGGATCCTGGGTCCAACACAACATGAATGGCGATATGTGAATAGGAAAAATTACTATTCTATCAATACTCAGGTAGTAATGGATGCACAATGCCGTTTCATTAACATTGTGGCAAAATGGCCGGGCAGTACCCGTGATTCTGTCATATTGAGAGAAAGTACATTGGCACAGAAAATGGAAACAAGAATGGGTGAAGAAGTTCTTCTTGGAGATAGTGGATATCCTGTGCAACAACAACAACAACATGCATTTTAAAGGCCATTTTCCCTGCTAGAGCGGGGGTTAACCTTGTGGTCCCCATGACAATCTTCTCCATTTTGCCCTATTTTCTGCATCTCTCCTTGTTAACCCCCTTGCCCGCATTTCTTCTTCCACCATCTTTAGCCAAGTCTTTCTCGGTCTTCCCCGTCCACTACTTCCTTCTACATTCATTTCCATCACTCTTCTCAACCAGTCACTTTCATCCTTCCTCAACACATGACCAAACCATCTCAACCTGTTCCTCTTCACAGCATCAATCACAGGCAATATTCCCATCATCTTTCGCAATTCATCATTTGTCTTCCTCTCTCTCAACGATAATCCGCACTCGTGGATATCCTGTGCGACCGTGGTTAATGACACCGTTTTTGAACCAAATCACTGCAATGCAGCGACGATACAACCGAACTCACAAACGAACACGTTGTTTGGTTGAACGAGGAATTGGACAGTGGAAGAGGCGTTTCAACTGTCTTCACGGTCAACTTCGATACTCACCACAGAAGGCCTGCGAAATTATTGCAACTTGTGCCATTCTCCACAATATTGCAATAAATAGAGGATTACCTGATTTTGACGAGGAACCCATCGAGTTACATCCACAACCAGATGATGACGATGAAGAGAATGTGGTTGTATTGCCCGACAGACGCATTAAGATGGAAGTTCGGAATCAAACACTCAACAACCATTTTTTAATAAACAGTGAGTATTATAGGTTGCACGAAATGAATAGAACACAAACTATATTGGTCCTTTAAAGAATTTATTCCCTTATACAGATATATTCTGATCACTGCAAGTTCATCAATTTTTATGGTGTATAGCCACATGCTGAATCACTTGGCAAGTTGTCAGACTTGTCTTGCCTTTGGTTAAGCTTTTGCCTTTTTATTTTCAGCACGTCAATTTCAATTGCTAACTTTTCCTTCTCCATGGTTAGCTTTTCAATTTCAAGTTTCGCCCTTTGCTTCTCTAAGCACAAGAGTTCTTTTTGCATTTCGATAAGTCTCTATTTTCATCTAACTTTTGGTTCTTAGTTTTCTCAGCAGGGACGACCGCAGGGGGGCATGGATTTGGTAATGTTGAAGTAGAGCGACTTCCGGACGTCTTGGTAAAATTGAACACTGCTACAGATGGGGGTGCGGATGGACCACGGACATCACTATCAATTTCATTCATCGGAATGGGATCGGTGTTCAAGGAAGTTTCATTTGATGTGCAGGATGAAATGTAAGTAAAGACAATTATATGTGACAGAGACGTTCAAAGCATTGCTTACATTTAGATATGATAACAACGCACTGAACATTCATTATGCAATGTGATTCGGTTGTGCCTACCTTGAACTTGATGAAGTAGCTTTCTCCTTCGCCTTTTCTCCCATTAGTTCATTATCGACTCCTCCTTCTATGCCATGTATGGTGGGGTCATCCTCGCCCAAAACGGCGGCAATCTTCTGTGACAATGGGCGAAGGTTCCTTGGGTGCAGGCCCACCACCTATAACAGAAATGTCATTTTTAAAGTTGAAATGCATTGTCATCATTTTATTATAATTTTCAATTGTAAATTTGAAACTCTACTGTTTCCATATAGGCATTGAGTTCAAATTTGAATCGGTAAAGGCATACATATGTAAAAATACTGAAATTACCTGTCTTTGATTATAATTCCTTCTTGTTTTGCCGATATTCCTCCTTCATTATACTGCACAGGTTTTGCCACTTTTTTTGCACCTATGCCAATGTCCTTGCCACTGCATTACGACTATTTAGGGCCATCAATATTCTCTCCCAAGCCAAGTGTTTTCTTTGGAATGAAACGGTTGGCCCAAATTTATGGAGAATCACCGACATTTCTCTCTCATACATATCCACTAGTCGGAGTTTCTCAAATTTTTTTTTTTTTTTTTTTTTTTTTTTGTATACTGAATCGAGGCTCGTGAAAGAGCTAACATTTATTTCACAAACAAATCAACCAGACAAACAAAATATACAAAAAGAGGGAGCGGAAGACAAGATGGGGCGAGAAGGGGAAGCACACAACCACAACATTTGAGAGCAGGGAGAAGTGTGGGAGGGAGAGGGCTTGGGGGCAGGAGGCGTGGGAAGAGGAGGGGGTGGGGTGGGAGAGGTATAAAACACAAGGGGACCGAAATTAGCGGGGGTAGAAAAGATCAAGGTTTTGGATGGGGGAGGATAAGAGATGGTGGTGAACAGCTGTTTTAAAGACCTGGAGGGTGGAGTGGGATTGAAGAGAGTGAGGGAGTTTGTTCCAGAGGCGGGAGAAAAGAGGATTGAAGGAGTGAAGGTGAGCAGAAAGTCTTGATTTTGGCAGTTTAACCATAAGAGGGTTGCAGGCAGATCTTGTGCGACCTGTAGGAATATTTGGGGGACAGAGCCCAGAGAGGGCTGGGGGGGGCAAGGCCAGAGAGGAGTCGGTAGAAGACGGAAAGACCACCAACCTGCCTGAGTGAGTGAAAGGCCCTTGGAGTTAGCTTCATCGCGGGAGATTCCAATGATTCTGAACGCTTTGGTTTCAACAGCGTGAAGACGGGCTAGGTGTGAGGCAGGAGCACCAGACCAGAGGGGAGAGCAGTATTCCATAGAGCTGCAGATGAAAGCCTTGTATGTGGTGAGGAGCTCAGGTGTGCCAAGGAAGGACTTCGCACGACGGAGGATGCCCAGTCGGCGACTGGCTTTGGAGGCCAGATTTGAAATGTGGTTTTCCCAGGAAAGATCATGGCAAATAGTGAGACCCAAAAGCTTGAGTGACAGAACTTCTTGGAGAGGATTATTCAGAAAGTGGATGGGAGGGTTTTCCAGTCGGTCTTTTCGGAGAGACATCATAAGAGTGTGAGATTTATCAGGATTGAAAGACATGTTCCATTTGTTTGCCCAGTCTGTGATTTTGTCCAGGTCTGCAGAGAGTGAGGAGGCTGCAGACTGCCGATCTGAGGGATGAGGAATGGAGCGACAGAGAGTAGAGTCATCAGCAAAGAGATAGAGAGGATTTTCAAGAGAGTCAGAGAGATCATTGATGAAGACCAGAAAATCTCGGAGAAATTCGGTTTTCCCTTCCATCTTGTCCATGTTGAGTGTGAGAAGACGGCTCTTCATACACGGCATTTATAGCAATTCAACAATGACTTGGCCTTGGAACTCAGTAATAACTGTCGTTGGTCTGTCGCAAAACCACAGAAAATGAACATAAACTGCAATGAAATGTGACATCGAGCCTTGGAAACCACTTGAGACAATCAACATAACTTTATGCGGGGCACACAGCTAAGCAGGGTACTTAATAGTGTTTATGAATTTCAAGATAACAACCCCACTCAGCAAAGTGGGGTACTTAGCAGTTAAGTAGTCTTAAATTAAGAAGTTATATGAATACCGGCCCAGAACACTGTACTGAGGAACTCCAGCCTGGACAGGAAAGGGAGATGAGAGAATTCCATTCAGGGCCACACGTTGAGTGTGACCAGAGAGAAAGTCGGCAAGCCATGGGTGAAGGTCTCCATGGATACCATAGGAGGAGAGTTTGGTGAGCAGGGTGGGGTGCCAGACTGTATCGAAGGCACGATATATGTCAAGGGAGACAGCAGTAGTAGGAGAATGGGGGTTCTGAAGCACACTAAAATTTAACATTGAAGTCAATGGAGAAAATTAAGGTTAATTTTATTGACCCACTGGATTTTAAATTAGATTTTATCTTCCAATTCATTCCCATCCTCAAGATTTCAAGATGTTCAATAGACATTCGCTGACACTCATTCTCACTCACTACGTTCGTTAGCTGTTAGTTGGCGCATTAAAGACACCCCATTCTCCTACTACTTGTGGTGGAAGGGAAATTGGGGGAAGGGAAATTAGGGAGGGTAAGGTGAGGGAGAAATGGAGGAAGGGGGAATTGGGGAGATGACTGCATTTGATTATATTCACTAAGTGGACCAATGAATATTTGTTTATGTTTTATCTTCGGGAATAATTTAATTTTCTTATAACACTCATCACCATCAAGTATATAAACAAACAATATGTTGGAATTTGGTTATTGGTACAAGTATCTTTGTTGAGCAGAGATGAAATGACAGACCTCTATTAATGTCCTTGTTTGAGCACCTCCTGAGCCACATATCCTTTTAAGATTGTCGTAAATTATTTTCCCATTGATTTCTTAGCAACCATCAAAACGTTCTTTGCATTCAAGGATGCTGACTCCTCTGGTAGGAGCCTCTAACCTATTTGTAGTTAAATTTATTCGCTTATTTGTTTAATTTACTTTTCTTTTGGTTATCTCTTCAATAAGACTTATTTGATATTTTTCATATTCTTTATGCTTTCCATTTAAATACCAAGGCTGCGTTTTTCCACACTCTTTGGTTTGGTTCTTGCTTGGTTTTATCATTTATATATCAGTAAAAAAGGCGGAGGTAGCCCGTTAATTCCCCTCCTCCCCTCCCTTTTTTAATCTTATCACTTATGTTTATCTTCATATGTTTCAACACTTATACTTATCTTATTGCTCAATACTTCTATCCATAAGGGATGCTATCAATTCCATTATCAAAAATAAACCTCTTATCATGAAAAGCCCCTAATGCCTTTTTATTTATCTCCTCCGTATATAATTGATGTTTATTACTTTTTATTGTATTCATCCTTCTATGTTCTTCCCTTCTCAACATCAAGCAATCATAACAATGCTCAAAATTTATAGTCTCTTGAATTAAATTCTTCTTTATTCTTTTCAACTTTCTATCACTGTTTTTAACATCCCCATCAATATATTTATACGCATAAGCATTCACTCTCAATCCCACAAATTCACTCATAACCCTTCCACCCAATTTATCTTTAAACTTTCCAATAACCTTTTTATTCTTTGTGGAAAACAACTTTTTGTTTTGGTTATAATTGCTTGTATCATAAGTATTAATATCCTGAGACATATCCCTCGAAATATCTTCCGTATTGATTTTTTAAATAAAATTGTCTGTATCCATATAAAGTAAATTAATATCATCCACATATCTAATCTTTAAGTTGTTGGAGTCGTAGTCATACATTAATAATTTTGACAAGACAAGAATTGCTGTTCCTATATAAATAGGCTTCCATTTCAATACTCTCGTTAATCATATGAATAGCACAAAAGTTCTCTGAAAACACCTCCACTCTTTGAAAACTGGGTCTATTAATTATTTTGTTGCTTGTTTCCAAGATGTAGGAAGTCTTATATTTTGTCTGTTCCTAACATTTTCCATTGTCTTTCCAAACCCAGCATCGTTCAACAATTTATAAAAGTCCTTCTCAAAATCTGTCTTTGCCTCTGTTCTTCTCTTTGTATTAATGTCAATATATGTTTTCAACCAATGACTGTTTAAACTTTAAAACTCTATGAATCTTCTTCACTCTCAAACCAGCAGCCAAATATCGTCTCAAATTCCTTTGATGCAGAACATAATTTCTTTATCATATAATGTGGTAAGTAGTTTCTCTGCAGGCTTTCCTTTAGTAGAAAATGATTGTTGACAATCACCAAACCATTCCTTCTTCTGAGACATAGCCCATCCATACAAATAGTTAACATCATAATACATCAAGTAAGAACTATCTTTCATTGAAACTTAACCAGGAAGATATTTGTTGTATGCTTTAGCACATCTCTTTGAACATACTTGAGATATTCCTACTCTTTTAGCCTTCTCCATGAACAACATATCAACATCACCGATTAAATCCAAAGCCTGTTTTGTCATTTTAACATAGCACTCCAAGCCAACCCTGGGGCTGTATAATAATGAGCAGCGTCTAGTCCATATGAATCATTGTTATGACAAACTTCTCTGAAAGCCTCAAACACATCAGCAAATAAGAGCACATCAGTCTTAAGATATACAATCACGTGAAAAAGTAAGTACACCCCATGTAAAGTTTTGACTTTTTCAACATATTTCAACATACAGCTATTTGATCTTCATTTCAACAATATTGAAAGATAAAGGTGATATAATATAACAAATATCATGAAACATTAACATTTTGTAGTCCATTGTATAATTTATATAAACACAAATGCAAATTTCGAATGTGGAAAAAGTAAGTACACCCCTACATTTATCACTACTTCAAATACCTAAAATTAGAATCAGTTGCACCAGCTCAGGTGCAAATGATTAAAACATCGTTAGAGAGGATCTTGGAGGAATATGTCTTATTTAAACCTCAGACATTTAGTGTGGTTTGCTCTTTGTTGTTGAAGTGTGCGGCGTCACCATGCCGAGATCAAAAGAGCTCTCTGAGGCCTTCAGAAAGAAGGTTATAGATGCCTACGAGTCTGGGAAGGGATTTAAAAAGATCTCCAAACAATTTGAAATCAATCATTCGACTGTCAGGAAGATCATGTACAAGTGGAGAATATTCCAAACAACTGCCAACTTGTTCAGGCCAGGCCGCCCCAGCAAGTTCAGCTCGAGAGCAGACCGCAAGATGCTGAAAGAAGTCTCAAGAACCCCTGAATGTCATCAAGGGACCTACAGGTAGCACTTGTCACTGTTGATGTCAAAGTGCATGAGTCTACCATTAGAAAGAGGCTGCACAAATTAGATCTACATGGGAGGTGTGCCAGGAGGAAACCTTTGCTGTCCAGAAAGAACATCAGGGCAAGACTAAAGTTTGCCAATGAACACCTCGGCAAAGACCAGCACTTCTGGAACAATGTGCTCTGGACCGATGAGTCAAAGGTAGAGCTATTGGCCACAGTACCAGAATACATGTTTGGCGAAAACCAAAGACAGCATTTGACCACAAGAACCTGATACCAACTGCAAAGCATGGTGGTGGAAATATTATGGTTTGTTGCAGCTTTGCTGCATCAGGGCCTGGGCAGCTCACCATCATAGAATCCACTATTAATTCTTCATTGTACCAGAGGGTGCTTGAGGAGAATGTGAGGCCATCTGTTGGAAAGTTGAAGCTCAACCGAAGGTGGACCTTGCAACATGACAAGGACCCTAAACATACCAGTAAATCCACCAAGGAATGGCGCAAAAGAAAGAAATGGAGGGTTCTGGAATGGCCAAGTCAAAGCCTGGATCGAAATCCCATCGAGATGTTGTGGGGTGATTTGAAACGAGCTGTGTATGCAAGAAACCCCTCAAACATCACACAGCGGAAACATTTCTGCATGGAGGAGTGGGCAAAAATTTCTCCCAGTCGATGTCAGAGACTGGTAGACAGTTATAAGAAACGCCTACTTGAGGTTGTTTCTGCCAAAGGGGGCAATACCACCTATTAGAGCCAAGGGTGTACTTACTTTTTCCACATGCAAAATTTGCATTTATGTTCATTTAAATTATACAATGGACTACAAAATGTAAATGTTTCATGATATTTGTTATGTTAAATCACCTTTATCTGTCAATATTGTTGAAATGAAGATCAAATAGCTGTATGTTGAAATATGTTGAAAAAGTCAAAACTTTACATGGGGTGTACTTACTTTTTCACTTGACTGTACAACACAACAACATGCATTTTAAGGCCATTTTCCCTGCAAGAGCGGGGGTTAGCCTTGCGGTCCCCATGACAATCTTCTCCATTTTGCCCTATTTTCTGCATCTCCCCTTGTTAACCCCCTTGCCCGCATTTCTTCTTCCACCATCTTTAGCCAAGTCTTTCTTGGTCTTCCCCGTCCACGACTTCCTTCTACATTCATTTCCATCACTCTTCTCAACCAGTCACTTTCATCCTTCCTCAACATATGACCAAACCATCTCAAGCTGTTTCTCTTCACAGCATCCATCACAGGCTCTATTCCCATCATCTTTCGCAATTCATCATTTGTCTTCCTCTCTCTCAACGATACTCCACACATCCACTGAACCATTCGCATTTCCACCCTTTCCAGCCTTCGTTGCTGCTCTACGTTCATTACCCATGTCTCGCTCCCATAAATCATAACACTTCTCACACATGCAGCATACACCTTTCCCTTCAGCTTCAACGATACTCCCCTCCTCATCAGCATGCCACTCAGTTCCCGAAACTTCTTCCATGCACATCTCACTCTAGCAACCGTTGCCGAGTCTGAACCACCTTCGCCATTCAGCATGTCTCCAAGGTAGCAAAATGTTTTCACACCTTCCAGCTTCATGCCGTCTCCCAGATCCAACTCAACATTTCCTCCATCTGCAGCTCCCCTGTGCACACTTTACATTTGAATGTAGCTGCCACACTGGTTAATGCACCTCTCAGACCACTACATTTTTGATGAACCCACTCAGTGCACATTGTACATTGAATGGAGTTCACTCCGACACCCTTCCTGCACACAGCACATGGCCACTTCCCATTTCTTTCCACCTCACCACATGCTTTACCACTTGCCATCAACTTTGTCTTTCCGATATTCACCTTCAGACCTTTTGTCTCCATCCATTCCTTCCACTTGTTCATCTTTTCCTTCAGTCCATCCATACTTTCCACAATCAACACCATATCGTCTGCATACAACAACTCCCATGGTAAACCCTCCTTTACGTTCTGAGCCTGCACCTCCATCACAGCTACAAATAGTAGTGGACTTAGTACCGACCCCTGATGCACTCCCACCTTTACCTCAAACTCACCACTGTTCCCGTCCTTCATCCTTACAGCTGTGCACGCTATTTTGTACATTGCCATCACTACTCTGATCAACCATTCCTCCACTCGTAACCTCCTCAATGTCCATTCACTACTTCGTGTGGAACCCTATCAAATACTTTCTCCAGATCAATAAACCCAAGAAACAACTTCTTCCTCTTCTCCATGTACTTCTCCTGCAACTGCCTTACAATAAAAAGCGCATCTGTCATTCCTCTTCCTGGCATAAATCCAAACTGCATTTCGTCGTTCTTCACTTTCTTCCTTATCCTCCTCTCCAACATCCTTTCCAATACCTTCATTCCATGCTCCAATAACTTTATCGCTCGCTAAGAGCCACATTCCAGAGGGTCACCTTTTCCCTTCTATAGACGGACGAGGGTACTCAGTTCCCAACCACTGGAATGCGGCCTTCTTTCACCACCAGATTACAGATCTCTGTCATTCTCTTCAATTCCCAAATTCCTGCTGCCTTCAACATATCTCCCACAACTCCCGGCGGCCCTCCCGCTTTTCTACACTTCATTGCTTTTATCGCTTCCTCAACTTCCTTCTCAGTTATCTTCTCTGCCGGTCCTAAAACTGGGTTACCCTCTATGTTGCCATCCCATTCATTCTCTGCATTCAACAGCATTTCCATATATCTCTTCCATCTTCCTTTAATTCCATCTGGGTCCACAACGATTTATCCCACTTCATCCTTCAAGCAAATCATCCCCATCACATTACACCTCTCTTTCGCTATCTGCTTTGCAATCCTGAATACCACTCTTTGACCCTCTTCCGAATCCAAGCGTTCTCCGAACATTTTCCTACATGCCTCCTGCGCCTTTGCTACCTCTTTCTTTGCAGCCTCCTTGGCTGCCTTATAACTTTCATGCTTGCTTTTTCTGCCCCCGTACCCTTCGCCTTTTGCTACCCCTTGAACTTCTTCCTCTTCTAGTCAATCCTCTTTCCAACTTCATCATCCCACTACCATGTTTCCGAGTGCCTCGGTGGTCCTTTTGTCCATCCACATACCTCAACAACCGCTCCCAACAGACTATCTTTCATTGACATCCAACCACTTTCAAGCTCAACCACACCATCCTCCACCCTACTCAGCCTCTCTTTTAATGCCTCCCTTACTGTCACCTCTTTCAACCTCCACACCTTCATTCTCGGTTGGTACTTCACCCGCCGAGGTCTCCTCGCACCTTTCACCCTTATGTCGCAGGCAACCAAGTGGTGCTGGGAAACAGCCCTCCTCCTCCAGGATTACCTTTGTTTCCCGGAGGTGCCCCCTATCTCGCATACGCACCAGCAGGTAGTCAACGGTTGTCGTCGACCCACCTGATGTGTATGTAACAAGCTTATTATCCTCTTTCTGGAACTGAGTATTACAAATCAACAAATCAGCTCCATCAGTAATCTCCAAAATCCTTTCACCTTCTCCATTTCTCACACCATATCCGTAACCCCCATGAACTCCCTCAAAACCGTCCATACTCCTTCCCACATGTCCATTTAGGTCTCCTCCTACCACAACAACTTCCTCATCTTTCACGTTTTCCATCAGCTTCTCTATTGAACACCAGAACTTGTCCTTCTCTTCATCAGCTTCTCTATTGCACACCAGAACTTTGGACTTCCCCTTCCGATCTTGCCGGCGAGGTTACGTTTTTCTGCAGCAGTTCCACGCTCTCCACACTATCGAAGTTAAGTAATTGTTCCCATTTGTATTTTCGTCAAAACTGTATTTATTTTGTGGTGTGTGTACCCACAGTGGTCCTGAGGAAAATTCTCGGTGTAAACCTTTCATACCTGTATAGAAAATCGTGTTGCTTCGTGTCGTGTCTTTTGAGGCCTTGTACTGTGTCCTACCCCATGGTACTCAAAATCTCAACTCAAAAAATAAAATAAAAAACAAAAAACATTTCCTTCTCTGTTCTAATTCGTTGCTATTATTCGTTTATTGGTTGTTCTTATTCGTTCGTTCGTTCTTCAACCACGTGTTTCTCCCCAATTTCCCCAGATAGTTTTCACTGTTAAACTTTCAAATGTTTAAACTTTCCCCTGAAGTCCTGTATTCTGTCGTATATCATAACACCTTTTTCTTCTTCTTCTTTAAAAGGTTGCTTTCGACTTGCTCACCAAATCTATTCATCCCCAAAAAAAATTCCATCTCTTACAGTGCCTCTTTCATACATTCCCTAAACTCACCTGCACTCCACCCCCCCCCCCCCCCCTCCAGCGTCCTTAAACGTATTTTTAACTCAAAGATCACAAGAAACTCATTTTGCAATAAATGTTCGTTTCCCATTAATCGTACACTTTCCAAAATCCAATCTCACCCTTCCCCTCCAAATCTTCCCCATCACACCTCCCCTCCAAAACTTCCCAATCACCCCTCCCCTCCAAATCTTCCCCATCACCCATCCCTTTCAAATCTCCCCCCTTGCCCCTTCCCTCCTAAACTCCCCCCACACCCCTCCCCTCATAAACTCCCCCCTCGCCCCTTCCCTTCAAATCTCCCCACCCTCATTTCTTCTCCATTTCCACCCTCTCACCCTTCCTCTTCAAAGCGTCCTCCCCGCTTCTTCCCCCTGCCAACTCTCACATCCATCTCCCCCAACCTTCTGAATCGCTCTTCCCCCTCCTCAAATAACACCTCACTGTGCCTCCCCCAATCACCATCAAAACCTTTGTCCGCCCCATCCTTCCCCTTCTCCGAGCTATTCTGAAATCTCTGACACACCTTCAACAGCTTTGCCTACCTCTTCCTCCTCTTCCACATCTTACCCTACCCCCCCCCCCCCTGTTCTGTATCCGATGCTCCCCCTTCCTCTTCATTGACGGTATGGACCTCAAACATCTGGGGCCTTCGTTCGAACTTAACTGATCTCTCCATACAGGTTGCTTCTGACAAACCAGACGTGATATGCTTAACAGAAACTTCCTCCTCCATGATGTCTCTGATTCCTTAGTATCTCTCCCGGGTTACTCCGTCCTCCGGTATGATAGACCTGAGCCTCGTCCTGGAGGTGGGGTTGCTATCTTTATCAAAAACTCTCTTTCTCACTCGCCCTGCACTGCCCTCTCTCCACCTCACCCCCAGGAATACCTCTGGCTACGGCTTCCCCTTCGCTCCCACCTCTTGTTCATATGTGTGTTGTACCGTCCACCAAACAGTGATGACTCCATCTACATCTCGCTGTCTGATAATATGGACCAACTTCTATCTACTCAGCCCAACTCTCTCTTCCTCATATGTGGTGATTTCAATTGTCGCCGTGCCAGTTGGCTGGGTGTGGGTACCTCTCTCACCAGCCATGGCTCCTCAGCAAAGGACTTCTGCGACTCACAGGGACTGACACAATCTGTCAATTTCCCGACCCGGATCTCAGTCAACAGAGCATCTTCGCTTCTGGACTTGGTTATGACTAACTTCCCTGAAAATGTCTGCTGCGCTTCTTCTGCTCCAATCGGCTCATCTGATCATGTGCTTGTTAAAGAGGACATCTCTCTGACCATTCTCAGGGAACCAAAATCACCCAACATCACCGCTTCAGACAAAAAGGTGCAAAAACAGATCCTAGCAACTACAGACCAATCAGCCTTCTCCCAATTATCAGCAAAGTCATGGAATCCATCATTGCTTCAGATGTGAAATCTTTCCTCCTCTCCAATGGCTTGATCTCTGATCATCAATTTCGTTTCAGACCAGGTCATTCTGCTCTGGACATGCTGCTTCTGCTGTCTCAACAATTGATGGAGGTCCCCAATGCCAAACAGGAAATTAGAGCTGTCTCCCTCGACATATCCCGTGCCTTCGAAACGGTCTTGTACCCCACTCTGCTCACCAAACTCTCCTCCTTTGGTATCCATGGAAATCTCCAATCATGGCTGGTGGACTTCCTCTCCAGTCATAGTCAGCGTGTGGCCCTGAATGGGTTTCTCTCATCTCCTCTTCCTGTTCAGGCTGGAGTTCCCCAAGGAAGTGTTCTGGGCCCTGTGCTTTTTCTGGTCTTTATCAATGATCTCTCCGACTCTCTGGAAAATCCTCTCTATCTCTTTGCTGATGACTCCACTCTCTGCCGCTCCATACCTCTTCCCTCAGATCGGCAGTCTGCAGCCTCCTCACTCTCTGAAGACCTGGACAGAATCACAGACTGGTCAAACAAGTAAAACATGTCTTTCAATCCTGACAAATCTCACACTCTTACTATGTCTCTCCGAAAAGACTGACTGGACAACCCTCCCATATACTTTCTCAACAATCCTCTCCAAGAAGTTCTGTCACTCAAGCTTTTGGGTCTCACTATCTGCCATGATCTTTCTTGGGAAAACCACATTTCCAAGCTGGCCTCCAAAGATAGTCGCCGACTGGGAATCCTCCGCCATGCGAAGTCTTTCCTTGGCACACCTGAGCTCCTCACCACATACAAGGCTTTCATCTGCAGCTCAATGGAATACTGGTCTCCCCTATGGGCCGGTGCCCATGCCTCACACCTCGCTCGGCTTCACGCTGTTGAAACCAAAGCTTTCAGAATCATTGGAATCTCCCGCGATGAAGCTATCTCCAAGGGCCCTTCACTCACTCACCGCAGGCAGGTACATGGTCTTTCTGTGTTCTTCCGACTCCTCTCCGGCCTTGCTCCTCCAGGTCTCTCTGTGCTTTGTCCCCCAAATATTCCTACAGGTCGCACAAGATCTGCCAGCAACCATCTTATGGTTAAACTGCCGAAATCTAGGTTCTCTGCTCACCTTCACCCTTTTATTCCCTCTTTTCTCCCACCTCTGGAACAAACTCCCACACTCCCTTCAATCCCACCCCTCCCTCCAGGTCTTTAAAACAGCTGTTCAGCACCATCTCTTATCTTCCCCCATCCAAAACCTTGATCTTCTCTACCCTTGCTAATTCACCCCAGATCCACTTTGTTTGAAATTCCAACTTCTTTCCTGGAAGTCCTTGCAGTGTCCATATGTTTTATACCTCTCACACCCCCCCCCCCTTCCCATGCCTCCCCCCCCCCAAAGCCCTCTCCCTCCCACAGATCTCTCGATGTCCCTGCTCTCAAATGTTGTGTTTGTTTCCTTCCCCCTCTCTCCCCATCTTGTCTACCCCTCCCCATGTTATATGTTTTGTGTGTTGGTTTGTCGTTCTGTGTGATTAATGTTCGCTCTTTCACGAGCCTCAAACTTGTATACAAAAAAAAGGAAAAAAAAGCAAGACGTTTCGTCGTCATAAATGGAGTGATTTCCACCCTTGCTTCGATCGGGTTCGCCACCTTGAGTTCTGACGAGAGGGAGTGGGGTCCCCCACGGGGTACTTCGGGCTGTACCCTGCCCATATGTCGTTGTAATTGTCATGGTTCTCTTTTTTGAGGCAATGTTTTTCTGGCCAGATGCCCTTCCTGACGCCAACCCTTTTAGTCGCCGCTTACGACACGCAGGGATACAGTGTACCTATTCTAAACTGGGGTACACACCGGGATCAGTCTTAAGATATAAATCATGATATTCACCGAAATTCTTTATTTTATACTTCTTCCAAACATTATGTGCTTGAGTATAATATTTATCAGTTATATGAGTTTTATTCAACTTGTTGTAGAAGTCGACTTTGGAGGGGAGTTGTGTCTATTCAAACCTCTCAAACGAGTTCATATAATCATATTGATATATTCCCTTTTGTGATAGGAGTTCAATATATTCTTGATTTGAAAAATGTGATTGAAGATGAGGAAACTTTTAAATGTTTGATGCTAAATTAGATAAAGGACTTGACATAAATTTTAATGTCAAGAAATCTGATATGAGTTATGTGAGATGTATGAATTGTTTTTGTGAAAGAGATGTATTTCTGATCTGTGTTCGGAATGGCTGAAATGTCTCCAGGTGTTTTGCTCAATTATTTTATAAATAGATATGTGTCATAGTGTTCGTTGTTGTGAAGAAAGACTGGAATGAAAGAGGGGAGTTTAAAATTTATATTACAACTTTGATGAGAAAGACCCCAAAAGGAACCTATGGGATGACAATGATCTCTAACCTTCAAACCTTCACTAATTTTCTCTTCACAAATATGACAGATATTGTTTTGCTTCAAGCCCCATTTCTCTTCTTTTGTTAAATTCATTAACTCATTGTTTTTTCTCATTATCCCACTTAATTGAACACAGTCCTTTTTCATTCGTCTAACAAACTCTTCTGAAGCAGTTTCTCCTCTATAAAGTTCTAACTTGTTATATTTATCGCCAACAGATGATTTTATATAATAGCAGAAACCACAAGGAGTATGTTTTTGATATTTATTTGTGCATGATTGCTTGTGATTTGGAGAAGTAGAATCTGTCTTTTCAAGGATACATTCACAATCAGCGGATGTTACAAATGGATGTTTTATAGTTTTGTTGACATCTTTAAATGATATTGTCACAGGAATGCCCTCAGTTAATACCGTAGGCTCGCGGATGGCCAAACAAACATTAATGGAAGCGACGATCAATGACGGATTTGACTATGCTAGCACAGGAGGAAGAAGGAAGAGGAAGAAGCGGCGCGCTCTCACCTGACACGATCTCACCGGCAGCTCTGATCCTCAATATCCGTCATGAACTCACATGGGAATCCGGGTTAAAATGTTGAAAAATAACCGATTTATTATGTGGAACCCGATATAAGGAAACGCGACGGTAAAACCTAATTCTAAATTGGGATCCCGCACACCTCACTTCAACAACAGCACAGGGGGAATGAATTAAATAAAGAAACCATTGTGTGCGTGTTTGTGGGTGCGAGCTTATCTGTCTGGCAGTGTAGTGTCATCAGGAATCGTCCAGCACAGATGTTGGCACGAAGCAGGCCTCCATCCACCTCGTTCACGCTCCAGTCTCGTCTGCTCAGTGGCACGCCTCGCTCGCCTGCTCGTCGGTCGCACGTGAGGTCCCATTTGCTCGTAGCACCAAGCCTCGCTCCAGGCACCAAGCCTCGCTCCAGCCACCAAGCACCGCTCCAAGCACCAAGCCTCACTCCAATCACCAAGCACTGCTCCAAGCACCAAGACCATGATCACCAAGATCACGACCCAGGGAGTGCGGATATTGAGGAAGTCACACAGGATTGCGATGTGGGAAAAGTCTATAATGATCGCAAGGCTGAGAACCTGGATGCTTCGATTAGAGAAGGGCACAAGAAGGAGGCCCAGCTGAAGGAGATGGAAGCAGACATCAAGTGGCAGCAGCAGGTAACCAATGGTTGGATCTGGACCATGCCAGGTGACAGGCAGGAGTGGTACTGTGAGTTGAAGTCCAGAACATGCCGCAGTGTGAGTGGCAACAATTGCACAGTGTTGAACTTTAACCTAGCATCCCATGAACGTTTCCAGAAGAACGAACTTGAAGATTACCCTTGTGCATACTGCAAGAGGATTCCAGGTGCAAAGCCTAATGAGGGGAACACCGGGGAAGGGTATCTTGGATTTTTAATAAAAGTGATGATTGCCACTCCACCACATTGTATTCCACTGCTTTGTGGAACCCTGAGTTTTGCTAACAGTCCACCTTTTATTATCAGACAATTTAGCGAAAATTTGGCTTAATTTGGCCACATTGTATTTAATTTCAAATGACTTTATTCTTCATTGCTTGTAATCTTATTACATTGCCTCAGAATATATTTTATATAATAGCAGAATATATAATATATAATATATATAATATTATAATATAATATATAATATATAATAGCAGAATATATTGCCTCAGAATATATAAATATGGGAGGCCAATATTTACTCAATCAGTTATATGTATCTCTTCTTCTTCTTCTTCTTCTTCATCTCCAGGTCTACCAAGATTATAAGGGGAAAAGGGGCCTCATAAGAGCTATTTGAATACCGTCTGAGATTTATTGCCCCAGCTTCGTGGTTAAAGGACCTGACCCACCCTACAGCTAGTGTGAAAGTTCTCTTCGGCAAGCATCTTTGCGCACCCCATGAAGACAAAGATAACATCACAGATAGTAGACAAATACTTCTATGAGAAATCCCCAGTGGGGAAAGGGTGCTAATGACATACCTTTTCTTTCCTTTTCTTTCTTTCCTAAAAAGATACGTGATGATTAAAGGGGTGACTGTGGTGGATTTCTCAGACACCTCACACAGATGGAGACAGATTATGGGCAAGACAAAAAGTTACATGTCGAACTATTTCCTATAAATGAGTTAGATGTGGGGTCTGGGTTATGGCCTTAAGGCAGCATTTCATTTATTTAATATGGGTGATAACGTTTCTCTCTGTGAGAGAAACAATCCGTTATTGGTTGAAGGAATGAATACAAGAAGCATGTTGACAGTTATCTCGACCGTGGCCAAAGTATAAATGCCAGTGTAACTCTGTGTGATTTAAGATTTCTGAGTTGTGGACTCAGAATTTCTTCCTTACGTAAGTTTTATCTTGAATAAATTTCTGTTGTACACTGTCCGGAGTTCTAAGTGGTTTTTTGGTAATTGGAAACCAGTAAAATCCCTGACAGTATTACTTGTCATAATATTAATCTCTCCTATATTTCAGAAACATGATTATTTTTTAATATAAATGGCAAGGAGAAGACTACAAGATAGTTCTAATTTTTGTATTCAAGGATACTTCCAAGAAAAGGGTGTTAGATATTACATTCCTTATGAATTAGAACACATACATGGGAAATTTTTAATTAAGAACTGGTCTTATACTGATATTGCCAAACCCACAAATGCAGATTTGATTAAAGTATGAAATAAAATTCAACTTCTAAAAGTTATAAAATTTAAAACGCTTTTAGAAATCATCAACAAATCTTATTGGTATCATATTATGAGAAAAATAAATACAGATACAAGAATATCTCAAAATCCAGATGAATATATGTATAATATTATATGGGGAGATGGTTTAATGGTAACACTGGATGAGGAAGGAGTTGAAGAAGAGAGGGAAGAGAGAGAGAGAGAGAGAGAGAGAGAGGGGGAAGAGAGAGAGAGAGAGGGAAGAGAGAGAGAGAGAGGGAAGAGAGAGAGAGAGAGAGGGAAGAGAGAGAGAGAGAGAGAGGGAAGAGAGAGAGAGAGGGAAGAGAGAGAGAGAGAGAGAGAGAGAGGGAAGAGAGAGAGAGAAAGGGAAGAGAGAGAGAGAGAGGGAAGAGAGAGAGAGAGAAAGGGAAGAGAGAGAGAGAGAGAGAGAGAGAGAGAGAGAAGAGAGAGAGAGGGAAGAGAGAGAGAGGGAAGAGAGAGAGAGAGAGAGGGAAGAGAGAGAGAGAGAGGGAAGAGAGAGAGAGGGAAGAGAGAGAGAGAGAGAGAGAGAGGGAAGAGAGAGAGAGAGAGGGAAGAGAGAGAGAGAGGGAAGAGAGAGAGAGAGGGAAGAGAGAGAGAGAGAGGGAAGAGAGAGAGAGAGAGGGAAGAGAGAGAGACTTTGACTTTTGAAGCTCTTTTATTATAAAGGTAAGAAACCCATACAAGTCATGCAAATAATAAAGTCACCACAATTCAAAACATGTGCAGCCAAACAACAACAATAAAACCACCAAGCACTAAAATAAAAAACTTAACAAACCATGATCAAGTTTACAAAACCCACCCTTTGCACACCATTTTTCCACAAAGGTTTGTAAATCATCTTTCATTTGGCAAAAAGAAAATTCCAAGCATAACCTTGCCATGACTAGAGCCTTAAACACAATTACCACATCACATAAAATATCAGCATTTGCCAGGAGCTTTGCTTTTCTTGTTTTGTAGATTGCTAATTTTCCAATAGAGATTAAGAAATTAGCAAGAGCAGTCTCAGAGCGTTTTTTATAACTAAGTGGTGTTCCAAAGATAAAAACACGTGTAGAAAAAGAAAAGTTCATACGATTAAAAAAAGTTGATAAAAAACCAAAGAAGGGAAAGAGTCTTGCACAATCTACGTAAGCATGGAAAAGGTCTTCAGAAATCATACAAAAGGGGCATTCCACTGAATTATCCTCATTAAAACGATGTAATAAAACATTGGAGGGCAACACCATATGGGCGAGTCTCCAAGCAATATCACCAGTCCTTTTAACAATCGGTGAAACATACATTGCAGACCATTGCGGATGGGAGGGAGACCCAGAAGGCAGTTTCTCTTTCCATCGAGCCCCAAAAGAAAGAGGCTGTAACGAGGGAAACCGAACTGAGATACACAAACGATACAGTCTCTTTTTATCCTTGCTGGAAAGTGGTGATGAGGATAGCAAGATAGATGTTGTGGCGCTATCAGCTGGCAGGCTAGAGCTAGCACAGATCTGTGGTGGTGTATGGTGGTCACCAATGTTGGCAGTTGAGCTCAGGCCCAGGTGCCTAAAAACACACAGGATTTCCTGTAGGACCTTGGCTACGCTCCTCAAAGATCTGATGCCAGTTCTTACTTGAAGATGTCCTGCGGAGAACCAACTGTTCCTGTTACAGTCACGAAGGTCCCGAGTCGTTTTCACGCCAGCACTCACAAAACGTTGCACAAAGGCACGTGAGCGAGGAATAGCAGGAAAGAGGGCATTGTAGAAAAGGGGTTCCCGGAGGAACCTTTCACTGTTGTATGTCTCCATTTGGCGAGTTATTGAAATGGACCGCCAGACGTTCAAGACATCTTGGTAAAAGTCAGGGAGCAGCGAAGCATCGACATGTTGCAGCTCCATGAAGAAGAGTTCACAATTGTACCCAAGCATGCCGGCTTGTTTTAGTATACAGTTTGCAGTCGATTTCCAGGGCAAGGCCTCCAGAAATATAAAATGACGAGCTGTGGAGACTCGGAAGGCCATCACCCGACAAAGAATGTCCACACCTTCTGCCAGTGGGAGGCAAATAGTCTCTGGCTTTAGCCAGTGTTTTGCCATCCCAAAAGAAGTCAAGTAAACATTTTTGGATTGACGACACCAACGTTGCAGGTGGCTGCAAGGCAATCATTTTATGCCATAAGAGAGGGGCCACCAGGTTGTTAATGACCAGGACACGACCTCGGAAAAGACAAGGTCGACAAAATTCCTCTCCATCTGTTTAATTTGTTGCTGATTTTGTGGAGCAAACCATCCCAATTCCTTTTGACAAAGCTGGGGTTCCAAGGTAAACACCGAGGTATTTCACACCTTCTTTTTCCCATGTCAAATTCATAGGGAGAATTGGAAGGGCAGAAGGTGGCGTACCGCCGACCCAAACTGCTTTGCATTTCGACCAATTAATTTGCGTTGTACATGCTTGAGAGTAAACCCGTAGGCACTCAAATAGCAGAGCAATGTCATTACTGCTGCGAACAGCAACACATACATCATCAGCATAGGCCGAAATGATAACGGGATTTTCTGAGGGAGTCACTGAAAATCCCATAAGAGAAGATCGTAAACGAATCAAAAGGGGCTCAATGCAAAGAGAGTACAATATTCCAGATAAGGGACAGCCTTGCCGAATTCCCCTCCCAATCCGCAAAGGTGAACAGAGACCATCATTGATTTTGATCAAGCTAAAAATGTGATTATACAATAAGGATACATATGAAATAAAGGATGCCCCAAAACCAAATTGCTTTAAAATGTGAAACAAATACTCATGATTAACAGAGTCAAAAGCCTTTTCTTGGTCAATAAAAAAGAGACCGGTATGTTGTTGTTGAAATGCACACACATCCCACAGGTCTCGTACCAAAAAAATGTTATCGTGCATAGATCTGTGCATAACACAGTACGATTGATCCTGATGTATAACTGTGCTTAGAACAGTCTTTACACGGTTAGCTAGCGTTTTGGCAAAAATCTTGTAATCTGTGCAGAGAAGAGAGATTGGACGCCAGTTCTGTATCAATTGCAGGTCATTTTTCTTAGGGATAAGGCAAACAACTGCACGCCGACAACTAAGGGGTAACACTCCCTCACGCAGACTGTATAAAAACACTGAGTGCAAAGCAGGACCAAGCATGTCCCAAAAGGTTTTATAAAATTCAGCTGGTAGCCCATCAAAACCAGGAGCCTTATGATCAGCAAGGCCATCGAGCGCAGTTTTAAGTTCACCGAGAGTAATGTTCTCATCCAAGACATGCCGTGATGCTCATCTATCTGCGGTAAATTGGTCGTAATATTCTGCATTGCAGGCACATCATTGGGCTTAAAGGAAAACACATTCTCAAAATAAGACCGAACAAAATGAACAATCGCCGTATTATCACTAAGGATATGCCCATCACTAGCCCGAAGACTAAGCATTTGCTGGCTCGCCTTCGTCGTCTTCTCAAACTTAAAGAAATCTTTACAACATGTGTCTGACGACAGTAAACCATTCACTCTCAGCCTGACTAAGGCACCAATACCATTTTCTTGAATTAATTCCTTAAGCAGAGGTTTGTTTTTCAAAGAGGAGTTGACACCGTCTTTCATCA